>NC_042619.1:355767773-356067773 GCF_901001135.1 Rhinatrema bivittatum
CACATCAAATCACTCATTTCATTGGTAAATTCTATGTATATCTCAATTTGCTTAAAGTAGCTGATTTGTGTAACAGAAAATGATTTCCTATCTTGTATTTCTGCAACAGATATAACCTTATGAAGCACAAAACCCAGTGTAAATATTGCAAGAAGCATTCCTTGTTTTGTTTTAGAAATAGCACAGGTTATTTGGCCCCCCAAAAAACTCCAAAGAGAAATAAAAGAAATATATCCAAAGATCTCAGATATAGATATATATGTAAGATATTTGTACATGTATGTTTTTTTTTAATTTACTTTTTATTAAAGGACAGTTGGGTTGAGGCATCCGCCAACAGAGAGACCTATCTGCAAGACTCATCTCCAAGATGGATAAAAATAAATTGCTGGTAGGTAAATGGCTCCTTTCCTGGAAGGATGAATTAATTACTATACTTACAATTTTACAATGGGGATAAACTCCAAAAGCAGCCACATTTCTTTAAATACCGGTCCCGTGGCAGCCACTTAAACCATGATATAGAGTTGAGTTCTTACTTGGCATCATGGGACTTTATTGGCAGTGATTTAAGGATAAGACGAGCCAGATTATTTAGGCTTCTCCACTAAGGGTAAAGTGATGGATGAAGAGGTGCCAAATTTTAACTGAAAAGAAATATGATATAAAACAAACAAGCAAAAAAACAAATGCCACTCAATAATTCAATAATGTCATTTAAGAAACTCTGCCTGCATCCTTGACTTTTTATCCTGAGGTTGTCTATAACTTTTACATATTTCTTATTATGAGATATTTTTACCCATCTGCTTGCTACCTTCCAGTGTGTTTTCTATTAATGCTACTAATAGTTGGAGATTGTCCAAAAGCTTAAAACAATTTGCAATAAAAATATACTATAAAACTTTTTTTAAAAAGCAAAATACAAAAAGCATTTCTATGCAATATTTCTGCAACTTTAACACACAAATAGATGAAGTGTTAAGTTCACAAAATGATAAATGGAAACCATTTCTGGTTAGAGCAGTTGTTACAACACCAGACTGTGGAGAGGAAAAGGTAATTCAGTTTTTTTTTCTCTTTTCTTGTAATATTTATGGACCCTTGCTGCTATGATGAGGTTGACTCAGCCTATGGGGACAGCCCCAAAGGCACTCACTGGCAGCTGGTGGAGCTAAGCAAGGAAGAGATGGTTCAGGGAGGTTCACCCTATATCAACCCCTTTCCCCATGGGTTGAACCCTTGGGTTCTGGGGGCAGGCAGGTCTTAGGTGAGAATCTCTAGGGTAGTGGGATAGGTGAAGGTCCAGGGACAGGCAAGGGTCAGTGGCAGGCAGGCGGCAAGAGTGATCAGTATCCAGGCAAGGGTCAAGGGTAGGCTGTGAACAAGTGGTGTTAAAGTCCGGGCTAGGGTCAGATCCAGAAGTCAGTCCGAAGGCAGGCCTAGGAGACAGGAAGAAGGACTGACGTAGCAGGGCCCACTCCATTGGCCCTACAAGAAGGGCAGAGAGAGGTGGCCCCATGTCTTAGGAAAGGCAGGAAGAGGAAGTCTGCAGGACCCTGGGCAGTGGCCCTGCAGACAAGCTTCAATCTGGAGGAGTCAAAGCAGACCGCGCCCAGGCAGGGAGGCAAGGGATGGATAAGACGAGGCAGGCACAGGATCAGCAACACAGGAGTCAGGAAGCAGTTGCACACAAGATGCAGGTGACCCGTTGCTGAGGCATCTGCTGGGATTCTGCAGTGCCTTATATATACACCAGGATCGGCTAATGTCATCAGCAGGCGCCAAAGCTCGATTTCTTGCCTCTGGCCCTTTAAGACGGGACACGTGCATGCACACCTATGGAGACTGCCGGGGGGGGGGGGGGGGGGGGGCGGAGCACAGGCTGGGGCCTGTTTGTGCTGTGAGGCGTTGGGGGGGCGAGTGTCGCGGCTTGCAGGGCCTGCCCGCGAGTGATGAAACATAACAGTTCTAATATAAAATATCTTTGGCTTGAAACTAAACCTATTGCTCCTGCACATGTGCTGCAAGAGATTCATTCATTTTTTGTCTTTAGCTCCTTTTATGCCATCTTTCATTCATGCTAAATATTGGAGCAAACATAGCATTCTGCATTGATCGAACATTTCCCTTCACTGTTACGGTATTTGCTGAATACCTGCTGTCAAAGACAGCATACAATTATGCCTCCGTGTCAAATCTGACTGCAGACATATTTTTATTTAATATGCCACAGAAATCAGGGGTCTAAAATCTTCAGACACTCCCCATTCCAATAAATGCTCATAAAGCTGTCATAGTGTGTGCCCATGGTGGATATAAAATGAACTATGTACAATATGGGAATACGAATTATTAACCCCTTGGCATCTATCCCACTTGTACAGCCATTTTAATATAACCGCTTAAGAAAATAAAACGAAGTACTTGTTAGTCTCTGTTTTAGCAATTCGATATCATAAATAGTAATGGCCTATCTTGTAACAAAGTCAATATCCATAGGTTAAAAAAAAAACACTAGACTGGGCTTGCCCCTCTATGCATTATTTTAGAGCCTTGCTTATCCTTATTCCTTGTTAGCATAATTTCACGGCACGAAGTAATGTGTAAAGAGCTTGGTATTATTTCATTAAGGAGCACTTTTCCAGCTGCCTACTTTGGGACAACGTTCATGACTACCCTCTGATCTCTGGACTTTGCACCAATTTTCAAAAACGTAAGTACATTGGCAACCCCCAGGATTGCCAGCCCCTGAAGGTGGGCTAACAGCGCACGCATTGTGGCACAATGCCCGTACTGTAAAGCCATTTTAAGAGAGGGCAACTTTTGAACAGCCAAACGCCCGCTCATAAATCACTCCTTGCCCACAACAAAATAGATGGCTTTGAAAATTGCCCTTTCCAGCTCCTACGCAGTAATTGCAAATGAAAGGTACAGCCAGCGTGCCACCAGTTAACTTAACAGAAGCACAGGCTTTCCCCTCTTTCTCTCAAGGGATACAGTGCACCTTGTTATCCTTTTGATTCTGCTTAGAAGGAGGGGAAATGCAGTCTGGTTGAATATTTCACTCTCCACCACCGAGGCACCTGGTAGGCCTCATATTATTAGTGGGCATTTGGCTTTCTCAGTAATGGAGTTCATGCAAAACAGAGTGCTCGGAACGGCTCTTGTTTGTGACTTTAATACTATTCCATACATTTAAATGAGCATTTTCTATTCAGATTCACAAAACTGATTGAACCTGGGTCATATCAACATTCTGATCTTCTATTTAATTTAGGAAGACAAAATTCTTCCATTTTTTTTGTAAATTGCATGGGGTTGGGGTTTGTTTTTTTTTCTTCTTCACTGTTCACAGAGTTCAAGAGTGTTTTGTCCATTTCAGATTTAACTTGCTTTCAAACAGGAGAAAAATATATTTGCTAACAAAACAAAATGTTGGTGTTGTAGGTAAAAATCAACAATTGCCGATTTTGCCTGACAGATTTATTAGTTCAAATGAAAAAATTATTGATCACTTTGCAGCAGTAAAGTGGTTTTATCACCCCCAGTATTTCAGAGGTTCGTGTTACTTAGCTGGACCTTGTTAAAGCAAGAGTGAACCATTTCAGTTGAGAAACACTATTTCTCGTCTATTTCCTCTGCTCGTTGCTTGAGAGAAAATTCCTTTTTCTTGGGCACAAATTAGTTCACTAGAAAGCAGAGTGAAATTAAATGATTCCAACAATGAACCTTTAGCTAAAAAGGAACAGAAAAACGGCTTTGAAGAACTGTGTAATTCAAGAGGCTGCCTATGTCTATTCATTCCAAACACATAGCCCTGAACACCAGTATCTTTTTGGCTGGCTGAAATATTTTAAAACTCACTCTTTTAAGATTTTTTTTCAGATTGCGCTGCCCGATTTCTGTAATCATCATAATAAAATTGGTCTATACGGCTGTATGTATTAATGGCACAAAGATAATTAGCAGGAATGTTATTAACATTGCGTATGTAGGGTAATTATTTTCCCTAACGCAGCACATTTTGATTCCAGAAAACGTTAATTAATTTATCATGCAAATGTGGCTCGTGGGCTACTACATTGCAGGAATAATTGAACCGTAGGCTTCTATTAAACAATGGGCTTCCAGGTGCATCCTCAGCTAGAAAATGACTTTTGTTTTTCTAAAAAAAAAAACCATTTAATAGACTAAAAGGAAGCTAAGCTACCTGAAGTAATAATGGGAAATGCGAATTTCTTGCACCATCACTATCAACCAAAAAAAATGCATATTCTTTCACAGCAACTGTTGCTCGACATGTGTTAGTAGCTAGCAATAAGCCAACGATATGGCCAGAGGATGTGGAGTTGCTTCTTCTCTTGTGAGTTCTGCTCCATCTTAGCACCGAGAGTTGCCGTACAGCGACATGTCTGCATACCCGCTTCTCCTTTTGTCTCAACCGGAGGGTTTGATAGCTGAAGTAACTGAAAAGGACTAGCACCAGAAAGGCCTCTGGTTACCAGAGTAACCGTTAAAAACAGACCCCAGTCTCCATGGCAAAGAGAAAAAAAAAGCTATTTGCTGCAGCCTTTTCAGACCTCGAACAGCAGACACTGACAGTTTTCCTATAATCAGGGGAGATTTTTTTTTTTGTAGTAACTAACTGTATTATAATGCGAACTATACAGGGTCTTGAAAATTATGCATTGTTAAAAAAAAATATATATATGTTGGGAGGGGACGTAGGAGTACTGAAAGCAGAAACGGAAAAGGTTTAGGACATATATCTAGACAGATAAATAGAAATCTACACTATAGATATTGATAGCTAGATATGAATACATGAAAAGCAAGAGGCTTCCGAAAACCAACCTAAAAAGTCAAATCAGTCTTTGCCTTCTTATATAGTGAAGGAATTACACAGCTATGCTCAAGCAGAGTTTATATATATATATATACACACAATATAGGGCACAAAGCACTGCAGAATGGCTGAGTGACCAACATACACAACAATTTTAATGTATGCAATTTTCGGTACACTTTCTTTTTAACTACTCTGAATCAACTATATCATATTTTATTTTAAGTAGCTTAGTAGCTACTGTATCTTCCAGTCATTTGTACGATATGCTCAAATTACACAATATATGTAATAAAAAAAAAAAAAAAAAAGCATCTTGGTAATTCATGGGTCTGCATACCCTACAATACAATTATCTAAATTACCAGTGCATTTTGTAAGTGCTCCTTGTGGCTAATCATTCAGTTGTCAGAGAATTGCTTGACTTACTAGTGGTGTGTTCTCCATAGTAGTGGTACTCTCTAGCCTCCATCTCAAAGGCTTGCCATCATTTTTAATAATATTATTCAGCAGGAAATATCTTTAAGGCACCCCCTATCTTTAGGATTTCAATTTTAATTTAAGCTGATGATTTGGTAAACATGTGAGTATTGTTTTAGTTCAAAGCAGTGGTCTATAGCCCAACTCTACAAGTGAAATTTTCAGATGGAGATTCACATTTTAATGCTGCAAGCTGTTCTCTCTCTATGCCGGTTAGAGAATTAAAAAAAAAACCGGCAAGTTTTCTACTAGTTTTCTTCAGTGTATTTGAACACCTCAGTGTGAATGTGCATCATACAGAAGCAGCAGTTTATAAACAATACAAAGACAAATTACAAATAGTACTCTTCTTGTCCAACGTTAAAATATGTGATACGGTAAAAAAATCATCCACTCTAACAGTATGGCTCTATATGTTTCAAATGGCAGGGGGAGAATAGGGGGACTGCACACAGAGTGCAGCTAGTACAATGGTTATATTTTTTCCATATGCAATAACATTGCTGTATATATCAGGGGATTTCATTTCAAAATGTGGAACGTTGCCTTTATTATCCAGTTCAATGGTAAGAAGATGCAAAAGGTACTGCACTATTTGAGAATAAATAAAGATAGCAAGATGGACATCTGTGTCAATATGTTACATGGGAAACCGTTTTAAGAAAATGTAAAATATTGCACATTGCATTTTGTCTAATAAGCATATATGTACCAATGTAGCGTTTGGGTTGCTTGCTTCTACAAG
Organism: Rhinatrema bivittatum; assembly: GCF_901001135.1. NCBI lineage: Eukaryota > Metazoa > Chordata > Amphibia > Gymnophiona > Rhinatrematidae > Rhinatrema > Rhinatrema bivittatum. The sequence continues at coordinate 355,773,848 of NC_042619.1, forward strand.
TCCCACTAAAGCCAGAGCCCGGGTAACTTCTAGATTTGCTGTGCCAGTCAACCTTTTGAGTCTGCATATAGATCCATTTTTCTTTGATCGCAGAGCAACACCGTTAGCCATAGAGCAGGCTTTACCGTGAACTGTTTTTTTTCCAATCACTTATTTTGCAGTATATTTGCATAAAGGCGTGGCATGGCACCGCTTCTCAGGACTCGAAATAAAATGGGTAAGTATGTGCACTAGCTAATGCTAGTGCACATACAAGATAGGAGGGACACCATAGGTGCTAGCTAGCTCGCAAGTGCATGGAAGCAGATTCTGTGACTTTAAAAGGCCCATATTATCTTAGTACTACATGCAGGTAGAGTCTGTAAATCTCTTCAAGCTTAAGAAAAAAAAAAAGGCCCTACAGACCCTTTTCTAAAAGTGAGCAATGAACAGATACAATTCAGTACAACATCACTCTATAAATGTAATGAGAAGCTTCCTGGTGGCCCCTTGTATATTTTAAACCGTTGTCATGTCGCATGGAATATAATTCAGTCTACCGTTTCCCAAAGCACAATCTCATGGGGGTTTCTGACCAAACAGAAATGCTCTAATGATTGAAAATGGTTCAAAATATTCTGTCCAGCGAGTTTAAGTTAAGTGATAAAAGTTTCCATGTTAAAAGCAATAATAGCTGGAATCTCACACTTTTATCACATATTACAGCAATTGTGAAGTAGCCAATTTACATAGAAATAATGTAAAAGAATTCTGACCATGATGGTTTAAGTGAATCATTACTTGCATTGCTGATACATTTAGAAGACTGCGGCATGCCAGGTATGTTTCTTTCAGCATAATAAGTGTTGTAATGGAGCCTTTAAAAGCTTAAAATGTGTAGTCAGATTAACCTTTCAGTTTAGATTTTTTTTTGTTGCTAAAGAAAAAAAAAACCAGAAAATCATTAAGAAGCCAATTAAATCAACACCCATTTTCCTTCAGCAGTTAATATTGTTTCTTTTATGCCCTGGTTTTAAGACACTATTATTTTTATTTACTCTGGAGCAGTCTCAAAATTGTTTTACTGTGCCAGGCTCTTTAATTTTTATTTTTTTTTTTTCCCTATTTCCCACAATGGCACATTCTGTGCATTAATTGTATGTCTTTATAGGTGCATTTCTTGGCAGCACTCGAAAGAAAAGATGATCAGCAGCTGGGCTTTCCAAGCAGGTAGTGTGTTCAGTCCCATCTGCAGCCTTACAGTACTCCAGTAAGAAAATGTTAACGCTGCTGGGGCTGCGTTACCAGTAACCACTAATATTGCACATGCAAAGAGCAGATAGGCTGAGTAGGACAAGCCAGATGTTCCAAGGTCTACAAAAGCAAAATGCTGCATTTTGAAGGTGATTTATGTGGTCCGTTTTTGAAATTCGTACTCTTATATTTTTTTGAAGGGCCATAACTGGATTGGCATGACAAAGATCAAAGAGAGAGAGGGATGCACTCAATTTTCTCGAAGATGTCATAAAAGCACACCGACTTTTTTACTTTGGTGATGGTGAGGTTACTCTCTAGTCTAGGGGTGGGCAATTCCAGTCCTCGAGGGCTGCGAACCAGTCGGGTTTTCAGGATATCCCTAATGAATATGCATGGGTGAGATTTGCATGCACTCTACCTCAGGTGTATGCAGATCTATTTCATGCATATTCATTAGGGATATCCTGAAAACCCGACTGGTGCTCGGCCCTCGAGGACTGGAATTGCCCACCCCTGCTCTAGTCATTCTTGTTGTCTATAGATCTAGGTTTACCGGTACTAAGATGTATTTTAATTATTCGTAGGACAGCATGGTTTTGTGGTTACAGCTTGGTATTGGGGACTTTGGACTGCAGAAGTGATAGTGAAAGTTTTGCAGAAAATGTTCACTGCCAGTCCTTCCATGGTTCAGTTTGCCTTAGATAACAGCCTTCCGGCCTAATTTACTAAACTTATTTTTCCCCCATAAACAGCATGGGATAAAAGACCTAGCAAGTTCAGGCCCCAGTATTCTATATAAGTACTTTGAATGTGGAGGGCTGTCCTATTGAGGGTAATCTTGAGCTTCCTTTGGAGCATGCAGCCCTATGAGTGCTATACCCATGAGGCTGGAAGCCAAAGGCAAACTTCCCTGCGGTGGCTGAGGCCGCAGTGATTTTTGGGTTTGTTTTTTTTTTACCCAAATGCTTGGCAGATGCAAAGTATACAGGTTATAAACAACACACGAGGACTTCCAGATATAGCTCAACCAGCCCACTCCAGGCCCGTCTCTGGCGCTGGCTCATCCCAGCCCAGATCCCTCGCCTTTACCCTTTTCCCTAGCAGAAGGGTAGGGGCAATTTTGAAAGGAGCCTTCTCCCCCCTGGGGTAAACTCCCATTTACCTGCAGAGAATTCCTATGTAAATCGCTGTCCGCTATGTACAGCACTGAAAACAATGAAACAATACATTGGAAGCTGTCAATGAATCCCCTCTTCCTCCCAGGTTCCCCCCCTAGCACCTGTGATCTCTGGACAATAATATTCTGCCTTTTAGATCACAAGAAACCTGGAAGTGATTATTGATGATATCTTATATATGGGTCCTCTGAGTCCTGTTTTGGCACAAGAGGAATTGACTATGCTCACCCAGGCCTTAGTAATAATTTATCTGGACTATTGCAATCAGTTGTATTCTGGCCACTCTAATTATAAATTGTATTAACTGGCTACAAATGATGCAGAATGAAGCAGCTCAGTTAGTACAGTGTAATAACTTAAAAGAACTCATTTCCCCAATTCTGAAACACCTTCACTGACTGCCAATGCAATGTAGAATTCTGTCAGATTTTTTTCATAGGGTGCTGAATAATCAAGCCCTGCTTTCCTCGCTATATGATTTCAGTATCTACCCCAAGCAGGGCTCTGTGCTCTGCTCAGGAACGTTTTCTTATACTTCCATCTGGGAATAAAACGAAACTAGAGGTTACACAAAACAAAGCCGCCTTTCTTTGAAGCCTCCTATCTTTGGAATAATCTTCCTTGGAAAATCTGTTTAATTGACTCCTTATAAATTTTAGGAAAGGGTTTTCCCTTCATTCTGGCCTTTTGGTCTTGCTGATTTAAAATTATTTATCTGCTGTTATCAGTTTTATGTTATGGTTTGTACTTAGCTTGTTTTATTTTTTAGCATTTTATTTGCTGTTTTTTATTTAATGATATTTTATATTAAGCACTGTTTCTATATGCTGTTTTTTTAATGTTTAATTTTATTGCTTTTGTTTAGATAGTCGATTTTGTAAGGCTGTATTATTTAACTCTAGTGTGTTCCATTTTGATTCATTAGCTAAAATGAGAAGACTTAACCTCAATGAAAACTCTTTTTTCATCTTATGATGATTTATTCTTTGTTTCCTTTTTCTTTGCTAGATTCTTGCTATATGCTATGGATATAACAGTGGGTACATTCACAAGTAATGAACCAAAATATCTAAATAACTGATTTACTTGCGACCCCAGAAAATGAGCATATTGGGGTAGATTTTCAAAACAAGCGCACGTCCATGTGAGCATGCTAACCAGCGCTACCCGGCGTGTACATGGACGCCCAATTTTATAACATGTGCGTGCCCCATAATGTCTCATTTATTAGCAGTTACACAATATTGTGTTAGCCACCCAGACGGAGTACTGCTCAGATATTTTAATCATAGGTCACTTGAATTTTTTAACACATTTTATTTGCAATTAAAAAGAGTCTGGAATTTTTTTCTTAAATGTTATCTGTGTGTCCCATTGTGATAAGAATCTAGAGATAGAAAACACCAACCCAACACATGTTTTGATACTTCTTCAGGGACTGTGTTTAACCAGCTGTATATTAGTTACCACACTAAAACAGAAAACATTGTATCATAAAATCTCAACGTGGATTAACCGATAGAGTTCAAAAGTATTAAAACAATTCATTACTATATTTATTTTAAATAGAAACTCATGTGGAAACTATCATCTTCTCAACTGATTCAATTTTTCAATTGGTTAAATTCCTGTGATCCTTTTTTGAAATTTACAATGTCTTTTGACATTCAGCAAATTCATTTTTTGGACATCTTGAATGTTAAAAAATAAAAGAAGATTGGATACTATTGTTTATCATAAGGATTTTGAGCGTAACAATCTATTAATATACCAAAGTTTCACCCTAAATTATTCAAAGCAGGTCTCCCAGTCAGTAAATATTTTAGAATCAGTAGAATTTGTTTTTCAGTGCAAGGATTTAAGGAACAATCTTTTTTGTTAGCTTGACTTTTTTTGAAAGAGGCTACCCATGGAAATTAGTGCGCACGGCATATTGCCGGGCTCTTTCCTCAGATCAGAATGCACTCTTCAATGCTGTATTAGCAAGGACAATATGTTTGTGTTTTGCAATATTCTGATAAAGCTAATTTAATTGCTCATAGCATTAGACAACACTGGCACATTCTTAGTTTTCATTTTATATATTCCGAAGTACCTCTTGTTTCATTAAAAAGAGGTCAAAATATTAGCGATCACATTGTGAAAGCATCTCTCACAACTTCACCAAATGAGGATATTAGCCCTAATAATCCTATGGGGCATTTTCCCTGTCAGGGTTGTGATATGTTTGCCATCTCTATTTTTGTCGAAATTTGGGAGAATACTAACACTCATATTATACATAAACATCATAGATTATACTGACTGTGATTCCAATAATGTGATCTATATTGTACAATGTTCCTGTCCCATGCTTTATACAGGTTGAATAAAAAGATCCGTAAGATTACGTGAACATTGGAGCCTTTTAAATACACAAAAGTAGATGCACCAGGTGTCAATCATTGCATCATGTTTCAACATACATTTGAGGATCTTCTTTGGACAACTTAGAAAAAAACTGACACACCATCTCAGGGAGGCAACATTCAGTCCATATTAAATGACAAGGAACAGCGCTGGATTTTTTATTTGAATACAATGCATCCTAATGGGACGAATGATGCTTTTGAATGGTCAACTCTGAGTAGCTCAAATGGTAAAGCATGAGACTTTTAATCTCTGGCTCATGGGTTCAAACTCCATGTTTGGAAAGAAAGATTTATTTTCAGACAATATCCATCAAGGCATTGATCTGTGCAGTCTGAGTAAACAAGCATAGGGGTAATTTGCTTGATGTGGCGGTTACTAGTAGGGATGTGAATTGGGCTTCGGACAATTGAAAATATTGTCGATCGTCAGAAATCGGGGGCTCCCCCAAAATGATAGGAAAACCCCACAATATTGATCGTGGGGGTTCCCTTATCGTTTTGGGGGAGGGCGGGAAAAATGGCACATAAAAATAACCCCTAAACCCACCCCGACCCTTTAAAAGTAACCCCTTAGCTTCCCCCACCCTCCTGACCCCCCAAAAAGCTTTTTACAGGTACTTGGTGGTCCAGTGGGGGTCCCGGGAGCGATCTCCCGCGATCTCCTGCTCCGGGCCGTCCTCCCGCTCCTGGGCCATCGGCTGCCACTAATCAAAATGGTGCCAATGGCCCTTTGCCCTTACCATGTGACAGGGTATCCGTGCCATTGGCCGGATCCTGTCACATGATAGGAGCACTGGATGGATGGCGCCATCTTGTGCTCCTACCATTTGAAAGGGGCTGACCAATGGCACCGGTAGCCCCTGTGACATAGTAAGGGCAAAGGCTATTGGCGCCATTTTGAATACTGGCAGCCGACGGTCCGAGTGCAGGAGGTCGCTCCCGGACCCCCGCTGGACTTTTGGCAAGTCTTGTGGGGGTCAGGAGGGTCCCCCAAGACTTGCCAAAAGCTCTGGTGGTCCAGCGGGGCTCCAGGAGCGATCTCCTGCACTCGGGCCATCAGCTGCCAGTAATCAAAATGGCGCCGATGGCCTTTGCCCTTACCATGTGACAGGGTATCTGTGCCATTGGCCGGATCCTGTCACATGGTAGGAGCACTGGATGGCTGGTGCCATCTTGCGCTCCTACCATGTGACAGGGGCTGACCAATGGCACTGGTAGCCCCTGTGACATAGTAAGGGCAAAGGCTATCGGCGCCATTTTGATTACTGGCAGCCGATGGCGTGGGCAGATGGAGGTTCAGGAACAGAAGACGAAGACTCGGGAACCATAGACTCTAGACGTAGACTCAGGAACTTGGAAGGTTCAGACATTAGCACGGTCCCTCAGGGCGCCCTACACAGCCAGTACCACTGAGATAAACATATTACTTACAACATGTATATTATATTTACATGCACTACTCTGATGCCAACCAGAAAACCCTACAAAAAAATATACTTGAAACCCATATGGTATTAGGGAGTGTTATGAAGGCCCATATTGAGGAGTAAAGAAGAAATGTTATTTGATGCTTTCCTTGTGTGATGCCGACATGTTTTGATAATATAGTATTGTGTATTCTGATGTTGATTTTTGGATTAGGCCTATTGTAATACATGCTGGATGTGGGCTCGGCCATCAGAAAGCCATGAGTAAACAAAATTACAATTACAATATAGTAAACCTCCCATACCAAATCAGCATTAAATGCCAGCACTCAAAGAGTAACAACCCCATCTATGAAAAGGCAACACTGCAAATATTACATCAGGCCCTAAAACACCAATACAATTCCTATTAGGAAAACAAACATGTCAGGCTGCTTATGGATCCCTACACAGAAACTACACACTAGCAGAATACTTCCCCTCAGTTATGCGTGTAGAACCCAAACAGACTCTCACCAAAAGCAGAATAAAGAGACCATAAAGTATAAATAGAAATAGTGCAGACATACTGACTGGAAACCGCAACAAGTCAGACTCTGTAGGCAGTGCAACAATGGAAAAATAGAAACATCACCATCCTCATAAAACATCAAACAATAAAATCAGGAAATATAAAACATTAATCAAAATAGCGAACCATGCTAACAAAAAGAAATATTTCAAAAAAGCTGACTAGATCATTCAATAATTAAAAACATTTTCCAAAACACCATAAACATATTTCAAAACACTAGACATATTAAATAACGCCCAATAATTAAAAGTCATAAGGATAGAAAAAAAATCCTCTGCTCTCCATACTTGGGAACTTTTGATTCCATTTGCCCCTGAGATTGTCTTGGAGTAGCATGTGGGGGGAGGGGGGCGGGGGGGGCAGAGGTGTGTTTTGGGCACAAACATTTTCTTTCTTGCTCTCACCCACACAGGCTCTCTCATACACTCACTGACTGGCTTTCTGACACACACACAAACACAGGCTTTTTCTCACTCTCATACATGCTTTCTCTCTCAGTTACATGTTCACACACACACACACATGTTCTCAATCACACTCATTCATATGCTTTTTCACATATGGTCTTACATACACAAAACCTGACTCTCTAATACTCACATGCAGGCTCTCTCACACATTCTTTCTCTCAGTTACATATACATGCTCTCTCAGTTACATTCACACACACACACACACACACATGCTCTCAATCACAGACTCACATGTTCTTTCACACATGCTCTGAATCACACACGCAAATGGTCTTTTACTCACTCACTCACTCACTCACACTTCCCTTCAAAAAGCACGTAGGGATGCAGCAGCAGCAGGCTCCTCCTTCAGCCCCCGTGGTTGTGGAACTCTTCCTCTTTTTTTTTCAGGCAGTGGGGTTTGAAAATGCTCTGCCTCCATCTCCTATTCATGTTTAGCCCCACTGCTTCTTCTGATCTTGACTGACAGTGTGTGTGTGTGTGTGTGTGTGGGGGGGGGGGGGGTATGAATGCTGCTTATTTTCCTAACTGTGGACAGCCCTGTTCCTTCTCTTGAACACAGAGAGGGTTGGCTGCTCTTCCTTGTCTAATCACACTGGTTCCTAGGCCTCCTTCTCATCACCACCACCAGCCAATGATGCAATGTTCTGTGTTTCCGCTCCTATGAGAGATGGTATTTTCCCCTTCATGTACATTGGCTTCTCTCCACCACTTGCTCTTTTGTGCTCTACCATGGGTGGGAAAGGGGAGATGCTGTCTCCATGCCATCCCTAGAACAGTGGCACTCTAGGTAGCCACCTAATCCACTTATTGCTTCAAATAGCCCTGCCTCCTAGATGGGTGGAAGAAGAGCTTGAAGTCTGCTGGAGAAAAGGCTGCTGATCCCCTTGCCTTTTATCCCCAACCCAGATTGCCCTGTTGTTCTTGCCTCCCTGGAAGGTTCTTAAACCCTTACCCGCCCCCAGAGTTTGTTTCACTTTTGGCTCTGTGGCCAGGCCTGCCACATGGCAGCTGGTCTCCTGCCCCAGCACACAGATGCACTTTCTCCACAGTGAAATGCAAGCATTGCAAGAACATAATAAAAAATGTTTAGAGCCAAAGTGTTGACTATGGACTAAAAGATGTGAAAGGTTATGTGCCAGAAATGAATGCACATCTACTGCTATTGCTAAAACTAACTTCAGAAATGCCTTCACCTGCTCTCCTGATTTCAGGACATTATGCAAACAGGAAATAGATGTCATTCCTTCTTTTGGGGGGGGGGGGACTTGAACATTGTTTAATTCCTTTTCTTTTTTTAATTTTAATGATTTTTAATTTTAGAAAAAAAATGCATAATCAGAAAAAAAATGTGTAATCCCCCTCTTAAATCACTCCCTCTTGTATTTTATTGAACATAATCTATACTTTTGTATTTAACTATGTTTTGCGTTTACCTATTTGTACAGCAAAAACCTTGGTTTCCCTCCTCCAACCCCCCTTCCCCTCACCCCTCCCTCTCCCCCCTCAGTTCTATTATCAGTTTCATTGTAAAGCCCTGTTGGCTACTTTTTTGTTCCATGGAAGCCGATGTGATGTTTTCTTAACGAATGTCGGTATACAAAAAAACTATAAATAAATAAATAAATAAATAATATTTTGTACAAATAAGCTCCCATGAAATTAATTAAAAGAAACAAGAAAACAAATACAAAAACAAAATATTCAAATAATGAGAATAGACATAATAGTTGTATCATGGCTATTAATTCTTAGCATAAAATGGTAAAATACATTAAAATAAAATAATAGAAAAAGGCATAAAAATTATTAGTCAAACAGAACAATGCAAATAAGAAACTTTATAAAACAGACAAAACAAAGAAATATATAACTCTATGTAACAAGAAGAAAGGAATCTTCAGAGGAGATATAATGGTCAAAAAATCCAGGAGTCGTCTTCTCAGAACGCTTAATCCTTCCTAAAAACAAGCAACTTCAAGAAAACACCCAGCAGGTTCCCAAAAAGATATGAACATCCTGCATTTGGCTAGATGGTGTAAAGTAAAACCAGATCCACTGACTACGTTGCAGAAAGCGCCTTCTTCTGAGTTGCATGAGGAACATCAGGAAAAATCTTTCTGTAATAAGCAAGAAAAGAGAGAGATCCTGTCTCGAAAAGAACAAGTGACTAAACACTGTATTGATCTGGCTCAAAGACAACGATAACTAAGAGTTGCTTATGAAATGTCTATACTTGAATTCAGCTAATGGTTTCAATTTCAACGTCATATCCAAAAAAATGGAATCAGTTCAATGATAAGTTTTCCTTATTATTTACTGAGTCTGACCACTATCGCCCTTGCCCCTTTTTTGCAATATGAAGGTTCTATGTATATTATATATTTTATGGATTTATTTAAAAAAATCTTATTTTTTCCATCCAAAACAGGTTGCCCAAAGTGGTGTACATAAAATATATATTCATTAAAACAAATAGCATAACTTTAAAAACATATACAATACATGCAGAGGTCAATATTCAGTAGGCCGTTTAGAGGACAAGTGATCTAGCTACAGTTAGCCAGATAACTTGTGCAGTATATTCAGCAGGATAAGTGTCCATTAAATATACTTGTTTAAAGTTCTCCAGTTACATATAGCCAGTTAACTTTAACCCTAACCGGCCATTGATTGAATATGGCCAGTTGGGGGTCAAAGTTATCAGGCCGGAATTGGGGAGGGCAACGATCATCTTAAGAAAGCTGTAAAGTTTCCAAATTATTCAGGTTTTTTCCAGCTCTGAAGCAGGCCTAAAGTTATCCAACTAATCTAGCCAGATATGCCCGATATTTGGCTAGGTTAGCTGGATAACTCAACTCCTCCCCGGAAAGTTCCTGAAACACCCCTTTTTTTATCCAGCTAAATTATAGCCTGAGAGCTACTTATCTGGCTATAATTTAGCCTATGAGTGGCTGAATATACCACATTTGCCATTTAGATGGAAAACGTTTGAGCTATATGTCTAAATGGCTTTTGAAATAAAATGAAGACCCACAATATATATTCCATAAAATAAAAAGTGCAACAAATATAGAACACAGTTAAATAAGCACTTTTTCCAGATATCTATCTATGGTACTATCTTTGCCTCTTTATAGCCAGAGCCTACATCCACTCAGTAACCCATACTTATCATTTCATTATTTTACCTAACCAACCCATTTCCACCTCAGCACGTCAATCAACCCCGTCTCCATCAATAGCTGTATCCCTTCAAAATACTCAGCCTACAAAAAGCCAATTCTCCACCCTTTTCTTCTCAGTCTTACACCTGTCAGTTACCTAATCACTTCAGAGTAAACCACCTTGGAAAAAAAAAACAAGTTTTTACTTTTTTTTTTTTTTTTTAGCATTACTAGAATTTCTTTATGTTAGAGCCTGATTTCCACTAGTAGCATATTCCATAAGGCAGGAACAGCTACTGAAAAGGTTCTGGCCAGCAAATGAATTCACTTCATGTCCTTAAAAGATAAAACAGAGAGTAAAACATTTTGATATTTATTTGATGTCCAGGGAGATCCCAAACCAGTTTGTTCCTAAGATAATCTGGGCCATTTCCCCCTCAAGGTTCAAAATACTAAAACAGGAAACTTAAATTGGAAATGATCCCTTCTAAGGAGCTCATGAAGGGACTGTAAGATCTAATGCAGCCGCAGACGACTTTGGCTGCTGCATTATCATCTACCTGCAGCCTATGTGTGAGCCACTCAGGAAGGCCCTTACAGTAATCCGTGTGCAATATTAAATAAGCCTGAGATACTGAGGACTCACATCAAGAAAAGGATGAAGCCTCTTAATCAGTCTCGATTTCCAAAAGGCAGTCTGAATTACCTGGGAAATATGAAGTTCTAAATCAAATTCAAAATCAAAAACAACTCCCAGATCTCTCATAGAATAATAGGCCATAGGGGTTTTTTTTTCCTGCCATCATGTTTCTATGTTTCTAAATTCACAACTGAATCCATCTTAACTGAAATAGGGTAATTATCCAGGCTATTCTCTCTGTCTTTCCAAATTTGAATTTTCTTGCCATTCAATATTAAATGTTTCTCAGAAACTAATTAGATGCCCAGTAGACCATAGACCTGTCCTTCCCAACATGATATCATCAGTGTAAAGATACCCTTTCACTTCAAGAGAGCAAAGTAATCTCCCCGAAGGTTGCATGAAGATGCAAAACACGGAAAATGGAGAACCTTCTGGGACCTCATAATCAAAACTCATACAGGGCAGACAATTTATGCCTCACACTTATCCTGGTTGATCTTTCTGACAAAATTGAAGAAATCTATTGCAAAATCTTACCATATATGCCCAATGCTAAAATATTTCCAGCGTGATTGAATGGTCTATCAGATCGAAGGCTGAGGACGGTTCCAACAGAACTTGATCTGTCTACCCAATACAAGATGTCATCGTTAACAGAAAACAAAATGTACGGTGTTCTGCCTTGAAACCCACTTGAAATGGGTCCACTGAATATTCAAAAAGATCAACATTTGTTGGGTTACTACTCTAGCTATAAGTTTTGCTATAAATGTGATATTAGCCACGGGTCTATAGCTTGATCACAGGCATTTAATGTAGATTTTTTTAAAAATTGGGGTTATGATGGAAGCCCGAAAGCGGACCATGCCCTCTATTAATGAAGCATTCACCAACTTCAAAAAAATAACTTAATATCTCATTTGTCATTCCCTTTGTAAGAGAGGAAGGGCAAGAGACTAAGAAACTCCGGAAAAGTGACAGATCTAAAGGCCTCAAATTCCTGACAATGTGTAGTCATCACTTCAGACTATTCAAGCCATGTCCCTTGCTTCCCGGACTTTTTAGATAATAAATTTTCCTGCAGCTTATGTACATTTGATGAAAAGCACAAAACAAATGTATCGCTGTCTTGCATAACCTTCTTTACTCTTTTCCAGATCTTTTCCCAGCAACCTATTTACTACAAAATACAACTCTCTAAGACCATTCACTGCCTTTTCAACAGATCTAAAGAAAAACCTTCCTTTTGAGCCTTAACATCTTTGAATAATATTGATTAGCTATGGCATGCCACTGCTTCTTAACAACTGGATCCTCCCTATACTTCACCCATTTCATCTCTAAACCCCTAGCTCTCTTTTTTTAAAAGATATAAATCGTTTACGAACCAGGGAGCTTATCTGACCCCTTCTCCTATGCCAGACCTTCACCAGAAGTTCAGTGGGACCCTTAAAAATATTCTTCTTTATTTTACCTCTAAGTCTTTTTCCTTAATAAGCCCTCTCTTACCCCTGAGGTTTTATTGGCCCTTAGCAAAATAAAAATCTAGCGATCTGACAAAGGGACTACCCTAGATCCAGTCAGCCTCACATCACAGTTTCACTTCATAAATCTAGAGACAAACAAAAGATCTAGGGTATGTCCCCCAACATGAGTAGGGAAATCAACTGATTTAATTCACTATCTAATAAAGATATTATAAAGCCTTATGTTATAGAGCATGCCTGATTAACAAGACGTAAATTGAATTCCCCCATAAAAATCAAATATGGAAACCTAAGAAAGATAGTAACAATGGCATACTAAGTGCCCCGGGGGGGGGGGAGGGGGCAATTAATTCCCCCCCACACACACACACACATACACACACATCCTTCTTGTACTAATGCTTAAGGTCACAGAAAATCAGTGGCAGCTCTAGATAGAAGAATTTGGGGGGGGGGGGGGGGGGGAAGGAGCCTAAATGACATTTCCTCGAATCACACCCACCTCCACAGCATGGCTCCCTGGATTACAATTGGCTATAAAAAAAAAAAAAGTCACAATAAGAAAGTCCAAATGTTTTCTGCATAAAAGCTGCTAAAGTCCTAGCCGAAATACACGTGGTTTCACATGTCTAGCAAACTATTAGAATTATTGATAGCCTCATTCAACTAATTCTATATGGGCTATGGAATGTATAGAGGAAGGGACAGAATGTCAATATAAATCCTGCACCTCCAGTTCTGTAACACACTGTGCATCCACAGAAATTCCCCCAACAATAAGAAGAACATAAGAAATTGCCATGAGATCAGCATAGAGAAAGTGCTACTCATGCACATTCCCAAAGTCAACATATGCCAATCACAAAAAAATTCCTTTTTTTTTTTTTTTGCTGCTGATCTGAGTTTTCTAATCGGTTGGTCACAGGCTTTTTTTCCCCCCCACCTTCCCTTTCTTGGTCTTTTGCCAATTCCTTTTACAGGGTCTCTTTTTTTTTCTCTGTTTCTTCACCTATCTTCTTCCCTTCCTCCCTCAAACAAACAATCTCACATGTCGTCTCTCTCTCTCTCACTCACACACACTCAGGTTTTCATTCTCATACACTGTCTCTCTCTCATACACCCACATACACACAGCTCTCACTCTCACATGCTGTCTCACTCTCACGCTCACCTGCTGTCTCTCGCTCACCAAGAGAGGCCCTCGCATGCTCTCTCCCTGAACATACAGGCTCTCATTCCCTCTCGCCTCTGGGTCTCCGCGGGTCACTGCAGGATGGGCTCTGCGCCCACCTTGCAACCGGGCCACCGCGAGGTGGGATCCACAGTGGCCCTACCACAAACGCTGCTCCTCTTCTGCAGAGGGGTTGATGCTCCTCCTCCTCCTCCTTCCTGCCCGCGCGGCTCTGGCAATGTTTTTCTTCCAGGGCTAAGCAGGCAGAAAGGAGGAGGGGCACCTGGAGGTGTGGAGATGACTTTTGCTTTGGGCCATGGTGGGATGAGATCCATCACGGTCCCGCTGATCTTCCTGCTCTGTGTGGCCATGCACGCATCAAATCTCTTTCTCTGGTTAAAACCAGGTGGACAAATCCAACTTTCTCTGGTTAAAACCAACTTTTTCCGGTGAAAACTACTAATAAACCAACAATACACTCTGGACAATTACAGTCTTCTGGGTATTCAAAAGAGATCTGAGACAGCAACCAACTACACCAAAATATAACTGCAACTCCCCTCCGCCCCCCCCCCCCCCCCCCCCTATATGAGACTGAATAAAGATTTGATATCTTATTGGGAAAATTTGGATAGAGAAACCCTTCTCAATCTACAGTGCCACAGCCTACTTTTTCAACTAGAGATCTTGGGATCAGAGGCTGCTGAGCTAAAGGAGTAGCTCACTAAGGTGAACTAACAGGAAACCCTACCTACTTTTGGAAAGTTGCTCCTATCTATCCCCTTATTACTCCACCCTGACACAGGCAGGTGTACATATTTGCTAAAATAAGTTTTCCGTTCAAGAAATAATATGCATGGCTAATAGGATGAAGGACTTTCTGCCATATATATATATATATCTTTTAAACACATCCAGTGGTGAGATTTGATCAGTTATGGGGAAAATTACAATATGTAGATTATGTGGACTGAACTCACTGTTGGAACAATACTGCACTTCAGTGGTCCAAAGCACGAGTTGGATCCCTGATAGCAGAGGAGCAGGACAAGGCCTGAGGAACTGGCCCTTCTCTTTCTCCAGAAGGTATGGGGGGGATAAGGGGTATGTGGGGGGTATATGTGTGTGTGTGTGTGTGAAAGAAGGAATATACATAAGAGAGGATATGGGTGCCAGGGTGTTTGTGAGAAAGACAAGGGGTGTGAGAGAGGGAATGCCCCTTTCCCTTCCACATCTCCCCCTCTCCCCCCCTTCTCTTATCCTATCCTTCATCTCCAGTCCTTCCCTCTCTCTCTCTTCTCCCATTCCAGATTCCTTCTCTCCATCCCTCTGTCTCTTATCCTTTCCTCTCTCCTCCCTCCATCGCTAATTCTCCAATCCTTCATCCCACTCTTTTGACGTCTTGAATGCTGATGAACCATGTCTCTTTAATAAGACAATGAAATAGGTTAAATAAAACAGAGGGGAGTTGACCTACTGCTTGGGTAGTCATGTAAAGGCCTGTAACTCATGGCAGTTTACTCCGGACTAAAAAAGGCGCTAACTTTCAAACAGCTGTGCGGGCATGCAGTTAACACGCAATCACCGGCTCTCGCCAATGGACGCGGCCATTTTACAGCATGAGTGCATACATTTGTGCATGTTATAAAATCGGCTGTATGCGCATAGACACGCGCGCACAATTTTGCACGGCTGCAGGCAATGTGTGCGCAAATGTCGACTCTTACCACGTGACACCTTAAGATCATTAGATATAATTACCCCAGATCCCGCACTTCCTTTGTGCTTAGAAGAATTTCACCTCCAATACTGTATCTCTCCCTTGGGTTTTTGCATTCTAAATGTATTACTTTACATTTTTTAGCATTAAATCTTAGCTGCCAGTCTTTAGACCATTCCTCAAGCTTCGATAGATTCCCTCCTCATGTTTTCCACCCTTTCCTGGCTGTCTGTCCTGTGGCAGATTTTTGTATCATTGGCAATAAGACAAACCTTTCCCGACAATCTTTCTGCTACGTCACTCATGAAAATGTTGAAAAGAATTTGTCCCAGGACCGATCCCTGAGGCACACCACTAGTAATGCCATCTCCCCTCCTCAAATGTCACCTTCCACTCAGCCAGTTTCTAACCAAGTCAGTCACCCTAGGTTCCATATCAAGGGCGTTCAATGTATTTATAAGACTCCTATGCAGAACCATGTCAAAGGCCTTACTGAAATTCAAGTACAATATATCTAGCACTCTCCCTTGATCCAACTCCCTGGTCACTCAATAAAACAAATTGATCAGATTTGACTGAAAAGATTTACCTCTAGTAACCATACTGCCTCAATTCTTAGGATCTATTGGACAGAAACTGCACTATCCTCTCTTTTAGCAGTGATTCCATTAATTTGCTCACCACAGATATCAGACTAACCAGTCTGTAGTTCCCAGCTTCCACTTTTATGAATCGGATCCACATCTGCCCCTCTCCTCTAGAATTACCCCCAACTCTAAAGAAGCATTGAAAATGTCAGCCAGTGGAACTGTCAGGACTTCATAAGTTCCTTCAATATCCTCAGATATATCCCATATGGCTCCATCGCCTTATCTAGCTCCCCAAATATACTGTTCTGAAAATCAATTGAGAGGCTTCTAAGAAAACTAGAAAGTTATAGGATAGGAGGCGATGTCCTTTTGTGGATTACAAACTGGTTAAATGGTAGGATTAAATGGAGTAGGATTAAATGGTCTGTTTTGGCAGTCAAAAAAGGGTTCAGTGGAGTGCCTCAGGGATCTGTACTTGGACCGGTGATTTTAAATATATTTATAAATGATCTGGAAAGGAATACGATGAGTGAGGTTATCAAATTTGTAGATAACGCAAAATTATTCAGAGTAGTTAAATCACAAGTGGATCGTAATAAATTACAGGAGGACCTTGCAAGACTGGAAGATTGAGTATTCATATGGTAGATGAAATATAATGTGGACCCGTGCAAGATGATGCATATAGGGAAAAAATAACACAGTCACATGCTTAGTTACACGATGATAGGTTCCATATTAGGAGTTACCACCCAGGAAAAAGATCTGGGTATCATAGCTGATATTACATTGAAATCATTGGCTCAGTGTGCTGGCGGTCAAAAAAGCAAACAGAATGTTAGGAATTATTAGGATGCAGTGACCAGAATTTCACACAGTATTCAAGGTACAGTCTCACCATGGAATGATACAGAGGCATTATGACATCCTCCATTTTATTTGCCATTGCCTTCCTAATAATTCCTAACATTCTGAAAGATGTTAGGGCTGTTCAGCGTGGAAAAGAGATGACTGAGGCAGGATATGACAGAGGTATACAAACTCATGAAAGGACTTGAATGGGTAAATGTGAATTTGTTATTTGTTCTTTCAGATAATACAAGGGGGCATTCCATGAAGTTAGCAAGTAGCTCATTTAAAACAAATCAGAAAATATTCTTTTTTACTCAACGCATAATTGAGCTCTGAAATTCATTGCCAGAGGATGTGGTTAAGGCAGTTAGTGTAGCTGGGTTTAAAAAAGGATTGGATAAGTTCCTGGAGAAGAAGTCCATAAACTGCTATTAATCAATAGCAAATAGTCACTGCTTGTTAATGGTATTAGTAGCATGGGATCTATTTAATGTTTGGGTACTTGCCAGGTACTTATGACTTGGATTGGCCACTGTTGGAAACAGGATACTGGGCTTGATGGACCCTTGGTCTGACCTTATGTTTACCTCACTTCTAATCTTATTTGTGTTTGTTTTATGTGGTCCTGCTTCAGGCCCTTCCACAGTAAACACTGAATAAAAATATTTGTTAAGCAATTTTGCTTTTTCCTTATCTACTGCTACATATTCTTTCCCTTCATCTTTGAGTCTCACAATTCCACTTTTGCAGTTCCTTCTATCACTAAGTTATCTAAAATAAGTCTTGTCCCTCCGTTTTACCATATTTGCGACTTTATGCATATAAAGTAATTAAATGCATGGGAATAACACACAAAAAAAAAAAAAACCACGACAAAAAAAAAAAAAAAGGAACAAACAAATTAAATGGCCTTAAGAGTGTCCCAAGGACTAGATTGAGAACCACTGCAATGTGGCATACATGTTAGGTCCTTAAGACTCATCTCATGCCTTTTGGTGCAGACTCAACATCATTTTGTTCGTTTTTCTCTTGAACCCCTCCAGAACTGGACACAATATTCTAGTTAAGGTCTCACCAATGCCCTCTACAGAAGTATAATCATCACTGCCTTATTCCTACTGGTTATGCTCTCCCTATGTATTTAAGCATTCTGCTGGCTCCAGCTGCTGCCCTATCCTACTGTTTTGCTGCCTTGAGATCATCAGACACAATCATCCAAAGGTCTTTCTCCTGGTCTATGCATATCAGTATTTTACCTTCTACTGAGCACTGTTCCCTTGGATTCCTGCAGCATATGTCATGTGCATGACTGTACATTTTTGCATTGAATCTTGACTGCCAAGTAATTGATCACTCATTGAACTCTCTTACCGGCCGATACAGTACAGTGCACTCCGATGCCATTGGACATGCGTTTTCCCTTACCCCTTATTCAGTAAGGGGCGGAAAACGCGCGTCCAACCCGCCGAATCTAATAGCACCCTCAACATGCAAATGCATGTTGAGGGCCCTATTAGATATTCCCGCGCGATTCAGTAAGTAAAATGTGCAGCCAAGCTGCACATTTTACTTTCAGAAATTAGCGCCTACCCAAAGGTCGGCGCTAATTTCTTCAGGCACCGGGAAAGTGCACAGAAAAGCAGTAAAAACAGCTTTTCTGTGCACCCTCTGACTTAATATCATGGCGACATTAAAAAATATTTTAAAAAGTTCCCATCTTAGCACGTTGCTTCACAGAAATAAAAGGAAGGAGTACAAATGTCAGCAATACCTGTCATTTTACCATCCCTTATTCTTCAAAACGTGGTATTCCCCCCTAGCCAGGCACACACAGCTACAGTGAACCTCCACTAAGGCAACGTACCAGGAAAGAAAAATGCTGTCTTCAGCTGATTGAGTATCTAGTCAAAGCAGAACCCATTCCTCATTTAAAAGCTGAACCGGTCTTGAAAGATACAGTACTATAACTATCAATGGGCAAAAAACTAGGACCAGATACTTTTCACTGGTTATTATCTTATCCCTAACACAAGGTTTGCCGCCAGGTGCTTAACACATCACTCGCATATAAATTTTGTGAGCTTTTTTTTTTTTTTTTCCTAAAGATCAAATTATTCACACGGGATGCATTAGCAGAACTTAATTTCCCAGTGTTAGAGCTGGCAATGCGGCACTAACGTCTGAATGCACTATTTTGTAAAGCAGTCGAGGCGCGCCTTATGCGATGTCTGAAGTGTTGATATCAAGGACGGTAGTTTGTTTCCTGTATCAACCCGGGAGAATTGTCCTTCCAGGTAAAAAGAACACTTGCCAGGCTGTACAACTGTTCCCTGAAATACTGCCCTCAAGGAGCACTAACACAGGCAACAACACCGTGGATCTAGCACTTGACGTTTGGAGAGTGGTAGCTGGAGATTTACTACCTTCCGGAATGCAAGTGAGGAACAAATCATCATTTCTGTTTGTAGATAAAAGTGTGCATCACATGTGCCTACTACTACCCACGCCAATCACATGGTGCATGTCTCTTCCAGGGAACATATATCACGTCTCATATTCATGTAATCAGCATTAGGAGTGAGTGAGAAGGATTGGCTTTAACTGGATTATTAGGACAGTGTAACCAAGTCTCAATCAAAATCGGATTTTTTTTTTATGACGGAGTGTTACAATTCACACTTTTTAAGTAAATTATCTCAGATTTTTGACAATCATTTTAAAGCAAACTGGTTCCAGATTTTTATGTTATCCAGCCCAATTTTGCCTGACATAGAAGGGAAGGAGGGGGAATGTAGGAACATTTCTTCAGATCTATAAAACTCCTCAACCTAACTAATGATTTTCAAAAGTAATACTAAAAAAAAGCCTTGGAGCTGAAGTAAGTTGTGTGCGCCGGCTGACTGCCGGCACACAATCCCCGGCCCAGCAGACGTGCGAAGGCCTCTGGCCACGCCCCTGCCCCTCCCCGGACCACCCCTCTTGTAAAGTCTCAGGATTTACATGCATCCTGGGGCTTTACACGCGTCACCGGGCATTTTTAAATCAGGCCTGGCACGCAAAAGGCTGGTTACGTGCGTAAATCCTCCAGATTTACACACGTAACCTTTTGAAAATCCGGCCCATAACTTGGTATTTTATGAGTACATGAGTACACTGGCAAATTATTTGCACAATTATTGACCTGCTAATTAGCTCACACAATTGATATCAGACTCATCTGTTGTCTGCTTTGCTTGGGTGAGAGATCTGGGTGAACTGGAGGGATTTCAACATGAAAAACTAGGAGGGTCTCAATGACCTGAAGAAGGACTGAGTAAACTGGTGGAAGTGTCGGCAAACTGGTGAATTCATTTACACATGCATGCTCTAAAATATACCGACTTCCACCTGTAAATCAGCAAGCAAGTTGTATTTTTTTCACACGGAGTATATACACATGTATATTAATAAAATAGGTAAGTAAAGTACACGCTTTCAATGCATCGCAGGTATTTGCATGTAACCAAACATTTGCGCATATGTTGGGGGTGCAGAAATATGCGTATTTTATAATCTGCACATAGCTGATACATGCAGGTTATCCAATGCCATATATGCGCATACAAAGGTTCATTTTAAAAGCCCGGCACATGCATTAATTTGTGGATACGTGAACGAGTGGAGCTCGCGCTCGCCAACTGGATTTAAAAAAATGCTCAGGTATATGTGTAAATACTGCACCGTGCACACCCCAAAGGTTTTCAAAAGGGATGGGGAATGGGCATGGTCTAGGTGAGGCATGGATGAGTCAGGGCCTGACCAAGAGAGGTGCATGTAAATACTTACACGCCCCGGCACATGCTGAGGTCCCCTGCCATGCAACTTTACTTCTGCTATGGATGGCACGTAAGTAAAAAAAAAATTGAATCATTTCAGAGGGGTTTAAAGGGTCTGGGGTAACAGGAGGGAATGTAGGCTATCAAGCCAGGGAGATCTGGAAGACCTAGCTTTAACTGGGAAAACTGGTGGATGAAATGGTAAAAATGGGAAGAAGGATCCAACAGGATAATGCATAAGCATTGGCAAGTTAAATGTAAGACATTGATAAGACGGGCTAAGAGAGAATTTGAAAAGAATTTGGCCGTAGAGGCAAAAGCTCACAGTAAAAACTTTTTAAAATATATCCGAAGTAGAAAGCCTGTGAGGGAGTCAGTTGGACCGTTAGATGATCGAGGGGTTAAAGGGGCATTTAGAGAAGATAAGGCTATCGCAGAAATATTAAACTATTTCTTTGCTTCAGTGTTTACTGAAGAGGATGTATGGGAGATACCGGTTCCGGAGAAGGTATTCATGGGTAATGATTCAGATGAATGGAATTAAATCACAGTGAACCTAGAAGATGTGGTCAGCCTGACTGACAAACTAAAGAGTAGTAAATCACCCGGACTGGATGGGGTCCCCAGGGGTTCTAAGGAATTCAGAAATGATATTTAAGATCTATTAGTTGAAATTTGTAACCTATCATTAACATCATCCATTGTACCTGAAGGCTGGAGGGTGGCTAATGTAACCCCAATATTTAAAAAGGGCTCCAGGGGCGATCCGGGAAACTACAGACCAGTAAGCTTGACTTCAGTGCCAGGAAAAATAGTGGAAAGTGTTCTAAAGATCAAAATCACAGAACATATAGAAAGACATGGTTTAATGAAACAAAGTCAGCATGGCTTTACCCAGGGCAAGTCTTGCCTCACAAATCTGGAAGACAGTGAGATACGTAGTGAGGAACACCAAAAAGGCTTGCAATCCACATCTTCTATAGTACAACCAACCTCTGAGCACCAGAGCATTTGCAAGGCTGAGGGAATTGAATATTTGCAGGATTTAAGAGATTTATAGATCCTAGAAGCCAGGTGACCCTCAGGCCCAAACTCTATATAAAAAACCAATAGAGCTGGGAGAACATTCAAAGATAGTTGAGAAATAAAAGAAGGTGATAAAGAGCTTTGCGAAAAATTGAGTATTAAGGCAGAGAAAAAGTAGATTGAAGGTCTGTAAAGGAGAGAAGCAAACCTTCAGAACAAATTTGGGATAGGAACCAAATACCACAAGCTTGTTACTTATGCCAATTCAGAGGAACCCCCCACCCGTAAATTAGGGTGAAACCAAATAGGAGCTAATTGGGACAAGTGTCAGGAGGGGAGGGAGAGGGATAGATGATCAAATTCAAGAACTAATAACAGGGTGCCTGACTATTCCATTATGGGAGTGCATACCAATAAGGGCCACCAGAGAAGTTGGGGAAATGAGGGAGCCCTCCAAGGTCACCCATCGTGGGGTGTTGTGCTAATGAAAGGGGTGTGGATAACCAAAAGTATCCTTGTTGCAAAATATAAGCCATATGGTAATTGTAAAAATCAGGGAAATTAACTCCCCCCTCCTTACTCTTCTCTGCTTTCAGCTGCCATATCTTCGACCACTCTTCCAGTGGTCGTACGATGAGTGTCAAGGTCTTTGGAAAAGACAAGGATGTCATCCAGATAGGGCACTACTTTGGTGTACAGTAAGTCTCTGAAGATTATGTTCATCATTCGTTGGAATACTGTGGGCGCATTACAGAGGCCAAAGGGCATCACCAAGTATTCGTAGTGCCCGTCCTGGGTGTTAAAAGCAGTTTTCCAGATGGCTGCTCCGTTGACAGCCTTGACCCATAAAGGCCAAGACATGCAGAATTGGCCGCCTGAGGCCATTACTGCTTTCCATCATCTGAAGAAAACCTTCCAGAAGGGGTCCTATCTTCACCATTCTGACCCGAACCGCCCGTTTCTGTTGACATTGACGCCTCCGCCATGCACTGTCTCCATAACAGGCTTATTTTATCTCATGCATTTTAATTGTTGATATCTTAAAACCTCACTGGCTGGGGGTCCTCCAGGACAGGTGTGTGAACCTCTGCTTTAGGGTATACATATTTAGATCTTTAAATCTTTAAATCTATCCCCATATGCTTTAAAACGGACTATTTTAGTAGCCACCCTCTGGACCTACTCCATCTAGTTTATATCCTTTTCAAGGCGCGGTCTCCAGAATTGTACACAGTATTCCAAGTGAGGTCTCCCCATACAGGGGTAATATCATCTCCTTTTCGCTGTTGACCATTCCTCTCCCTAGGCAGCCAAGCATCTTTCTGGCTTTTGCCATTGCTTTACCCACTTGTTTGGCCACCTTAAGATTATCAGATACAATCAACCTCAGATCCCGCTCTTCTTTCATGCTTAGAAGAATTTCACCTCTACTTTACCTCTCCCTTGGGCTTTTACATCCTATATGCATTACTCTGCATTTTTAGCATTAAATCTTAGCTACCAGAGCACAGACTATTCCAGATCCCTCCTCATGTTTTCCATGCCTTCCTGGCTGATTACCTTGTAGACTTTGTTTCATCAGCAAAAAGACAAACCTTTTCTGACAATCCTTTCACTATGTCGCTCATGGAAGTGTTGAAAACAACCAGTCAGGACTGATCCCTGAGGCACACCACTAGTAATGCCCCCCTCCTCCCCCTCATTCTATGTCCCTTATCTTTAAGTTGGTTTCTTGTTATTTATACTTCCGTAGTGCACACATTTTGCTGAAGTATTGACAATCTTTACTTGCCTTTCTGAAAGACCTTTTAATTTCATTTTTGTTTGGCAATTCCCTACCGCTTGTTCCCTACCGCTATGTCTACTGAATAAAAGCAATAAGAAAAAGCAGGCTACCCATTCCTGTACCAGCGAAGAACTTGCTAGATAGATCCTCTAGTGTATGGGGTGATCTTGTAACAGCCCCAGTAAGAAAATCAGCAGATACACAACATGACTTATTCCACTTTCCAAAAGAAACTTACTAGCACATCTTTGCTTTGAAAAAATGATCCCACCAAAACTACCTGCTAATTTGTGAGCAGGAAATTTTAAGGAAAATTTAAGTGCATGTTTGACAATACAACATTATGTGCAAGAATCCAAACCCTTCCCCCATATCACCACCAGACGGGCAATTTAAGCCATTTTTGCAGGAAAGCACTGTTGTACCCACTAAATTTCCATCAAACATTGTGCTTAATGTACTTGCTGCCACCCAAATTTCAAACATGTACCAACTCCAAGCAACTTCTAATAAGACTTCCAAATATGAATGTGCTGATTCTAATCAGATATGAAAAGATGATAGTACTGAAGTGCTGTGCAGACAGGAGGGATTTTGGTGAATCATCAGTCTGGAAATTACACTATTTCCCCAATCTACATTTTGCAGTGGAGAGCTCCACCTGTTGAACCAGCTTTAGAAACATAAGCCTGATTCTGCTTTCACATGATATTCATCTATCTTTGGATGAAAGCAGTATATTATAAGTGGTCTCAAGGTTCCCTTGAAGAGTTAATGGATTATTTCTGATAGCCTTGAAAAATGCAGTAAAGAGGAGGAAAGAGAACGAGAAATTCTATGGACAGCTCAAAAAAGAACAGATCATCTTTTTAACAGTATTAAAAAAAAAGTAACACTTTCAATGCTCTAATAATATAAAAGAATTTCATCAACGTGTTTTTTGGAAACATTGAATAAATGAAATATTTAATGGCCATATGATACACTTCATATACCTGTTAACAATGATGTCTAACCACAGGCATTAGCAGTAAATACTTCAGAACCATATACTATAGAGTATATTGTAGGCTGAATTTTTAAAGCCATTTTTGCATATAAAACATAGTTTCATGTGTATGAATGGTTGCTCTAAAATAGCCCAGGGTTCAGTGCATGAAAAAGCACATGCATAATCTGATTTCACACATAAGAACATGCCATACTGGGTCAGACCAAGGGTCCATCAAGCCCAGCATCCTGTTTCCAACAGTGGCCAATCCAGGCCATAAGAACCTGGCAAGTACCCAACGAAATTGCCTAATTCAGAATGGTTCTGGAGAACCGAAAAATGATTGAATTTTTCCCTGAAATTTCATGTTGAGTTAGTGCGCGCTAACTCCCGATAACGCGCACTGCCAGGTTTGTGCACACTATCGGGAGTTAGCGTGCACTAACTCCCGATAGTGCATACTAACCCGAAAATCGGGGTCCCCCCCCCGAAAAAAACCCCCCAAACCGCGAGAAAAATGAAATTCCAGTGGGGGGGCCCCCCCGAAACGAAGCCTGACATGAAATTTTTATCCGAAGCACATCTCTAGTATTCTGTACATCTGTGCACTGTAGAACGTGGCCAGAATTCCCCTTCCACACAAAATACTAAAATTCTGCACAGAATTTGCAATTGTGGGTGGGCAATGGTGAAGACATCATGGTCTGTGCGGACTGGAAGGACCTTAGCCCATGCAGGACAGAAGAGGAGGCTGCATCTGCAGTGGCCCAGGCATGCTGAAATGGAGTCCACAACAGTACAAGGGAGGGAGAAAAAGTGGAGGTGGGTTGGACTTGGTGGAGACGAGAGGGAGAGGAGCAGAGGATTAAGACCTGAAGGAGGAAGAGCGGTCAGCTTTAGAGACGAAAGGAGGAAAAGAGTGGAGGGGTCAGAACTGTAGAAATAGGGAAAGCAGGGAGTCAATTTGAGTGAGGAAAGGGAGTCAAGAAGAAAAAGAGGAGAGGGGTCAGGCTTGGGGGGGGGGTGGGAGGAGGATGTCGGAGGAGAGGCTTGGTAATGTCTGCAGAATTTTATGTTGTCTCAGAAGTAACATTTCCTTTTGTACTGTGAAAAACACAAACAAGAAAGCTGCACATTTCCTAAGTTGAAATATTCCGATCACTACATGCAAACTACAAAATGGTGAGTCAAAACACCAACTCACAATGTGAGAGAGAAAAATCTTCATATACAGTCCTAATATTATGAATAAGAGTCTATTAAATATCTAGAAACATATATTGTGCTAGAAAAAAACAGATTTTTCGAAATGTAGTCATCCCAGTGCGTGCCCTGACATAGTCCTTATTACACTGCATCGGGAGGGACAAATCTGCAAAATGGAAATCTCTGTCGGATGTATTACATTACAATTACAAAAATGAAAACAAAATGCTTTTCTCTACCTTGTCTGGACATTTTATTTTTCCCCAACACACTGGTCCTGTTCTCTTTTTATCAGATTCTTCCTTAGTCTCCTCCCCTCCACCCAATCCCTGAATTCCCCATTCACCTCCACCCAACCTGATTCCTCTCTCCACCCAGGGTCTCTTTATCACCCGACCGCTCCCCTCAGTCCTATGCTGTCTCCTTCTCATGTCATCCCATCTGTTCCTTCTCACCTCATCCCATCGCCCAATCTTTGCTCTCCCCACCCTCCATTTCCGCTCTCCCACTCAATCCCCCAATCCATGCTCATGTTGTGCCCCCACCCCCAAGTCAAACTCCTGCTCTCCCAGCCCTGCTATCAAAGTCCCTGTTCTCCCTTCAAGGTTGCTCCTTTCTCTCTCTCTCTCTTTTAACCCCTCCCTCCCTATCTATTCTGGCTCAGCCATTGTTGTCCTCTGTGACTGTCCAGCAGCACCCTGATGATTGCCCTCCCCACACCCCCCCCCCCCTCCCAGAGGAAGCATTGGCTGGCTTACCTGCATCTGGATTTCCTCAATGCGGGCAGCTCCTCTGCTTACCCTGGGCTGGGTCTGGTCAGGTGGGGTGGGTTGGGTTGGGTCTTCTCCTTCCAGCGCACTGCTGCACTGCTCCTGCTCCTTTCCTCCTCGAGTGCCCACAGAGCAGAAAACACAAGCTTCTCTGCTGCGTCTGTGCACTCAAGGATTTTCAGGCTCCCGCTGATGATGTCACTATATCTGCGCCGGGGGGGGGGGGGGGGAACTGAGAGGAGAGAAATGATTTTGAGCAGCAGTCAGGTCGTTTGGAAATATCCTGCTAGCTACTGTGGCTGCATGTTGGGCCCATTTACCCGTGGCTGTATTTTACTGCAACCACTGGGACTGTAGCACTCTAGGCGGCCACCTAATCCACCAAGTGCTTACACTGGCCCTGGATATCAGACTCATCTGTTATCTGCTGTTTTGGGGTGGGAAGTCTGGGTGACTTGGAATGAGCTCATGGTGAAATAGTAGGAGGGTCTCAATGTACTGGAGATGGACTGGGTGAACTGGTAGAGGTAGCGGCAAATGGATTTCAAATACCTGCACATATTTTAAATAGAGGTCGTAACATAAAAGAAAATTGTTACAGTTTCATTTTCATTCTGGGGCTGGGCCATTTAGAGTTCACCCCAGATTGTTTTTGTTTTGTTTTTTTTTAAATGAGTTTCCTTGTTTGGTTGTTAAAAAAAACAAGACAAAACAACAGAACCTGCCCCAACCTTTCCTATTTACAGTACTAGTATTTAGAAGTCAGTTTAATTGTTACATGTTGCAGCTGTAATAAACTTACTTTTTCCTATCTGGAATAATTTTGTACAATTTATGCATTAAATTTTACAATTTAATTCTGTAATAATGTGGCCTTACAACTATGCCCTCCCAAGTGGCAATGAGTTTTTTTTGGACAAATATTTCAACTAAGTAGATAGCTTAGGGGGTCATTTATCAAAGGCTTATCCCATGCGATAGAATGCAAATTAGGGGGCGGGGAAGGGCGGAGTCGGCAGTGTCTTCGCTGCCGGCGATAACGTTACCAACATTATCGTCATCAGTAGCGCGCCGAATAGCACCATCTTTCGCGGTGGCGCAATTCGGTGCGAAAGCCAGCAGCCGGCGCACCGCTGTGGTGTGAAGGCTGCTGGCTTTCGCAGGCCCACCCCCCCGTTTTCGCAGGATTCATCATTCTGCGAAGAATGATGAATCCTGGCCTTAGTTTGATGCTGGGTTTCCCTTGTAACATTTAATAGTCAATATACTTGTTCTACCCACAGGAAACAGTAAAATCTATTCTTAATCATGTGACAAAGAAATCAACAAACTAGATTTCTTGTTTTGCAATAAATTCATAGCTATATAATATATAGAAGTAAAGTGATTATAGATAGAAAACAACCTTTTTAAAATTATATTTATTATCTACTTTTTTTTTTTTTATATCCACCAAGGTTTACTTAAATTTTCCCTTTACATTTAAGGGCAACATTCACATTTAATCAGAAAATCTATGTTCTTGCTTGCCTTTAAAATAGAGAGATTAACATTAATTTCCAAACAGAGGATCGTATTTTGATAAATGAACATAGAAAGTGCTAATCATGGTAAATTAATTCTGCTTGGGAGCAACACAAACATGCCCTTGCCCACCAGCTCTGAATACAACGGGTACATTTTCAAAACATTTACTGGCGTAAAATTAGCATAGACCACACTGGCTAAATTGTAAAAGCCCTGTGCGCTCAAATACCGGGAGATACGCGCGTGGCCGCGCCAAGCACATTTTAAAAAGGGCCTGGCCTCACACCTCTCTTCCGGTACACGTGGACGTGTTGCGCTGATCAGAAGGGGCAAGCTGGGGGAGGAGCCTGCATGGGGCGGGGTCAAGGGTGGGGGCTGTCCCGGGGAAGTGCGCACTGGCAGTCGGTCGGTGCGCGGAACTTACTTCATCTCGTAAGATGAAGTAAATTCAAAAATTAAAAAAAAAAAAAGATAAGGTTTTAGGGATTGAGGAGGAGAGGGGGGAAAAGGAAGGCAGAGTAGGTAGGGGGTTAAGGAAGCTCCCTCCCATACCGCTCCTTAAGTGGAGCGGACTTGGAGGGAACTGGGAATGGGCCGTGCATTTTTTTTTTAAATCATTCCCCCCCTCACACATGCGAGTCATGACCCGCCCGCACATGCATGTGCTGATATAAAATCAGGCACGTCGCCGTGTGCATGTTATGAAATCGGCGCGTCTTTAAAATTCTACCTCGATGCG
This sequence comes from Rhinatrema bivittatum, assembly GCF_901001135.1. NCBI lineage: Eukaryota > Metazoa > Chordata > Amphibia > Gymnophiona > Rhinatrematidae > Rhinatrema > Rhinatrema bivittatum. Next base: position 355,802,637 of record NC_042619.1, read on the forward strand.
TGTAAGTAGCTTGTGCTAGCATACAAGCTGTTTTAGAAATATTAAAAGCACGCACGTATTTTTCGCTCATGCAGACATTTACGTGTGGAAAAAAGGGGCGGGGATTAGAGGTGGACATGGAAGTTGCTATTGTATGAGACTTATGTGTCTACATTTGGCAATTTATTTGTGTAATTTTACGCCTGCTAATTATCTTGCGCAATTGATATCAGACTCGTTTATTGTTTAATATTGGTGGGGAGGGGGGAGTTCAGAGTGAAGAACAAGGCGGGTCTCGGTGATCTGGAGAAGGACTGGGTGAATTGAAGGTCTCAGAAAACTGGTGATTTTGATTATGTGCGCATGTTTTAGAATATACAGACTTCCCTAATTAAATAGGGCTTCGTGCTATTTTATTTGCATGTAAAATATACGCATGGATGTTTTTAAAACAGGTAGGATATTCACAGTTAAGGAGGCATACGTTTACTTTTTAATCTCCGCCTACCTGATACGGGCAGGTTACAAAATACTGCAATATAGTAGATCTCCGCACAGCCATCTAGGCATGTATATGGGACCACATAGTCCCATATACATGTCTGAACAGAAAAGTAATTTCCAAGTTCTCAGGTAAAAGGAATAAAACACCTTTTCTTTAATTACAAAGAATGAAATACATAAGGAAAAGCCATGACTGGAAGATGAAGCCATGCCCAAGGCATGAACCAAGGCCCATTATGAAAATACCTATGAATTTTATAATTTATGAAATTGATTTGTCTTATCAAGGCGAATATAAGCACACAGCATAAATCTTACACCATTGAGAAAGCAGTTTGGTTTGAGTGAAGACTTTTCTTTTGGTTTTGTTTTCCATTTCAGCAAAATGTCTGAATCAACAACTTGACCCGATATAAAAAGAACATCATATGGATATTTATCGTGTAAATACTATAAATAAATGAATCCAAACCAGCCAGGAAAACATAAATAACGCAAAGATTAGATCCTGCTGAATGTAGGCGGGTCACTGATAGACTTCTCACGGCAGGGCAGCAGACAGCTCTACAGCGTCACGCACCGTTCATTAAGAGACATAGTCGAAGTGATACAAGAACTTTTTGAAATTTACAGTCCTCTGTGCCGGCAAGAAAAATCATCCGATTCCCTGAAGAAGGACTTATCTCCGAAACACCGCAGTGTCGGATATCGTTGGACCAATTTCATTAAGCCTGGCTCTTCACCTCTACGTGGACTGCACCGTTTGCCACTACCAGTGAAACTTTGACTGGAGGGCAGAACACTCACAAGATAAGTGTTCTTTGTGATAACTTCATTGGTTGAAGTATCTCTCAAAAACTGTTTAGCTTCTAGTTGAAGCATTCGCTCAAAATATTCACAGTGACCGATGATTAAAAAGGCCTAACCCTCCCCAGAGCTTCATGAGCCTGTAGCATTTTGGGCACGTTATATGAGGTCACTTTGAAACAATTATGTGTTGACCCGCATACATTCAGCAGGATCTAATTTTTGCGATAAAAAGAACATCTGCATGCATGTCTAATATATATAGATCATTTTTAAACTTGCATAGCATGATAGCTATAAATGATCCACTGAAAAAGTTCGGGCAGAAATTAGTCCCATTTAATCTTTTCCATCATATACTGCCTCTTCATTCAAGCAACAGGTGAAACAGAACCCCATGTTTATTAAGTCTCATGCTGCAGCAAAACCCTTTAGAAGAATGTATTTCAAATGACTTGCAAAAATATATGTTTATTTCAGTCTAAACATAGAGTAGAAAATAAGATCTATGATAAAGAACAGTATGGGTTTTGGAAGCATTATGGCACTGAAGCACTGTTGCTTTCCCTTTTAGATGACATCCACTGTATTTTAGATCAGAAGAAGTCAAGAATCCTGTACAGCAGGAATAGCATTTTAGAAGTTATGTTTGGTTCACCCTTAAAAACAAAAAATTGACGAAGAATTTTGGTTAGCAGTTCAAGCTGTAGTACTAAGTATCTTGATTACTGCAACTCAGTATATTATTTAGACTTGCCCAAATATCAGCAACAAGCTCTACAGTTGGTGCAAAATGTAGCCAGTGGCCTAATGTTTGGTCTTCCTTGGGGAATAGATGGTCACCCATATATGAAGTATTTACCATAATGCTATCGATGAGGACTCCCATTGTTTAGCTGATAAGCTTCAATGCTATTGTACCAACTCATCATCACGGAAAATTTGATGCATTCCTTCCCTGTACTAATTATTTTTCCCTTCAGACTGTGAAGGTGAGAGCCTTGACATTTGTTGCTCTGTCATTGCGCAACACTTTGACATTTCTGGTGAAACAGATTACTTAAAAGTTTCGTAAGGAGGTGAAAACCGTATTGTTTGTGCAGGCTTTTGGTTAGATTAGGGTACAGCTTTGGTCCTAGCATTAAAAAGTTATGAAGTGCGAAAAATATTTAATTTATATCTTGCTTTTTATGTTATTACATGAATGATTTTCCATGTATAACAGCAGAGTTACGTGTGGGTAGGGCCGGTGGAAGCCCTAGGTGGCTGCCTAGGGCACCACCAGTAGGCATGAAATGGGCAGGAAGAAGAAGAGGCCATGCAGGAAGAGGTAGCATTGGTGCCAGGTCCGTGTGGTGTTCGAGCACAGGAGGAGCAGCAGCAGCAGCGCCCCCCCCTCCCCCACAGGAAACAGAACAACATCTGCGCCTGCGAGCTCAAGAAAGAGGGTGCTGACAGAGCAGGCTGCTGCTGGACTTGTACTTTTAATGGGGAGGGGGAGGAAGTGAATGAGTGAGAGCATGTATATCTGTCTGTCTGTGAGAACTTGTGTGTGTCTGTGATTGTGAGAGCATGTGTCTGTGTGGGTGAGAGAGCATGTCAGTGTGAGTGAAAGCATGTGAGTGTGTGTCTGAGAGTATTTCTGTGCATGATAGACATGTTCTCACAGACTCACAGACATGATCTCACAGACACACACACACACACATACTCCCATATACACACACACACACACGGACATGCTCTATGTGTGTGAAAGAGCATGTCTGTGTGCATTGCTGTGTCTGAGAAAGCATGTCTGTGTGTTTGAGAGCATGTTCTATGATTGACATGTGTGTATATATATGAGAGAGAAAGATTGTGAGGATCAACCTCCCCTGCTAATCTATGACAATCTCAGGGCACCTGGAAATCAAAAGATCCCTGGTATGAACAGCCGGAGATTTTTTTTATCCTTTTCAAATTTTAAGTATTGGATGGTGTTTGAAATATTTTATTGGTCTTTGGAGAATTTATATGAGTTTTAAATTATTAGATGTTATTCTATTTGTCAGCTGTTTGGAAATATTCTTTGTATTAGTATGGTTTTACTTCTATTGATGATTTATATTTCCTGCTTTTGTTTGATATTTTCTGAGGAATTGTAATATTTCTGGTTTTCCATTGTTGTCTGGCCTGTTACAGTTAATAGAAACAGTTTTTGTCTGCACGTTTTTATTAATACTTTATGCTTATTTTTTTCTGCATTGTTTGTGAGGATCTGTTTGTGTGTCTGAGTTGAAATAGTCTGCCAGTGTGTAGGTTCTATGTAGGGATCTATAACAGTTTGTTTTTTTCTGTTTCCCTAATAGTAGGTGGATTGGCGTTTAAGATCTGGTGTAATATGTTACCCATGCCGTCCGCAGCAGACCCGCAGCATGGCCCCCCCTCACCTTTCTACGGTAACTCCAGCTCCTGGTTCCTCCTCGCTGGCAGCGGTGGGCCGTCAGCTTTGTCCTCACGCCTCTCCCGGTACCTGTGACCCTGCTGCAGTCCCTGGCGTTCCCGGTCCTGCTACCACTTCTCGTCGGGCCTCTCCATGTGGCCCGCAGAGAGATGCTGCTACTCGTGCCGTGCCCCTCCCTAGGCGTGCTTGCGCTCACCACTGATGTTTAAGCAGGGACCGCGGCGGGAACCTAGCCGTGGCCCCAGATGATGATGTCAACTCAGCCACAGTATTTAAGCTCAGGCTCCGCTCCCTAGCATCGCCTTTGCAACAGGTCTCCTCGCTGGTCGAGTACTCGTTACCTCCTAGAGATTCGTCTCTTCCCCTGCTTTTCTGTTCCTCGTTGTTCCTGGTTCCAGTCTCCTTGTTCCTATCTTGCTTCATCCCCGGCTGTTACACCAGATCTTTTCCTCAGAAAACAGCAAACAAAAGCAGGAAATATAAATCATCAATAGAAGGGGGGGACTTTCTCTGCTACGCTTGACTTCGCCATTGACTCTCTCCAAGCCCGGACCTCTGCTTCACCTGACCACGCCATTGACTCTCTCCAAGCCCGGACCTCTGCTTCGCCTGACCACGCCATTGACTCTCTCCAAGCCCGGACCTCTGCTTCGCCTGACCACGCCATTGACTCTCTCCAAGCCCGGACCTCTGCTTCGCCTGACTACGCTACTGCCTATCTCCAGACCCAGACTGCTGCTTCGCCTAACTATGCTATTGACTAGGGATGTGCAGAGCAAAAGTTTATGTCCATATGTCAATATGTCCAAAGGGGGTCCCATTTGCGGTCAATATGGACATAAAAAAAATTAAATGAGTTGGGTATATTTTTTATTTATTTTTTATTTTATTTATTTAATTTTATATACCGGCAACCGTTTGCACATCGTGCCGGTTTACAAGTAACTTGCAACAAAAGATATATAGGCGTAGCCTTTACAGAGAACGGTGTATAACATAAACGCAGTAACAGAATAAATAACTGAATAACTAATAAATAACTAAATAACTAAAGGGAGGGATGGAGGGGGGTAGTCGAGACAAATGGGGGGGGCAGGGGGAGGGTGCAAAAAGACACAGGGATAGGATATGAGTTGGGATTCGAGGGAGAAATATGTACACTTGTTATATACAAAATTGTATGAGTCATTAGAAGGGGAGGGTATTGGGTGTAGGACCTGAACGGGGGATGTTGGAGAGAGATGAGGGTTGGGCTAGCATGTTAGTTGGTGGAGCTGATGAGGAAAGGGGGTAAGCTTGGAGGAAAAGCCAGGTTTTGAGTTTCTTTTTGAAAGTAGGTGTGGAGGTTTCGGTACGTAGGTCAAGAGGCATAGAGTTCCAGAGGGAGGGGCCTGCAAGGGAAAGGGCTCTATTGGTGGTGGAGATTAGTCTAGTGGATTTTATGGAGGGAGGGATAAGGGTTCCACGGAGGGAAGCACGGGTGGGTCTTGTGGAGGTACGAGGGAGGAAGGGTGGATTTAGCCAGTTGTAGTGTTCGTTAGTAATACTTTTGTGGATGAGGGTGAGGGTCTTGTAAATAATTCGTGAGTGAATGGGAAGCCAGTGGAGATCAATGAGGGTGGGAGTGATGTGGTCTCTCTTATTGACATTGGTGAGGATGCGAGCAGTAGCGTTTTGGAGGAGTTGTAGAGGTTTGATGTGGGTAGAAGGGAGTCCAAGTAGGAGAGCATTACAGTAGTCAATCTTTGAAAAAATTATGGATTGGAGTACTGTACGGAAATCGGAAAAGTAGAGAAGGGGTTTGAGTTTTTTGAGGGTTTGAAGTTTGAAATAGCAGCTGCTAAGGATAGATTTGATATATGGTTTGAAGGTTAGTTGGTTATCAAGTATAACACCCAGGTTTTTTGTGTCAGAGAGAAGGTTGGGGGAATGTAGGGTGGAGAGAGTGGGTGTGGCTGCATGTCTAGAGGAGACGAGGAGGAGCTCGGTTTTTTGCGGATTGAGGGCTAGGTGCATGTCAGTGAGGAGCTGGTTTATTGAGGCGAGAATGGTGTTCCAGTTTTGGATAGCAGTGAGAACAGAGTTTTTGAAAGGGATGAGGATTTGCACATCATCCGCATAGATGAAATGTGTGATACCAAGGTTGGAGAGGAGGTTTGTAAGGGGGAGCATGTAAATATTGAATAAGGTGGAAGAGAGGGAGGATCCTTGGGGTACGCCACAGTCGAGATTAACAGGAGGGGATGTAAAATTGTCTGTGAGGACTGTGTAGGTACGGTTTTGGAGGAAGGACTTTATCCAAGAAAGAGCAGTACCTGAAATTCCTATACTGATGAGGGTGTTGATGAGAATGTTGTGGTTTACGGTGTCGAAAGCGGCGGAAATATCTAGCATGGCAATGAGGTAGGAGTTACCGGCATCCATTCCTTTGATGATTGTATCTGTAAGGGAGAGGAGTAGGGATTCCGTGCTAAGGTGTTTTCGGAAACCGTATTGTGTTGGTAGGAGTATATTGGATTGTTCTAGGTATTCAGAGAGACGGGAGTTTACTAGTTTCTCAATGACTTTGGAGAGGAAAGGGAGATTGGAGATAGGACGGAGGTTAGATAGATTGGAGGGATCAAGGGAGGGTTTTTTTAGAATGGGTTTGACCACAGCTTGTTTCAGTGAGTTAGGGACCAGGCCGTGTTCTAGGGAGCAGTTCACGATTTTGGAGAGTGTGGTGGCTATTGTTTTAGGAATAGCGAGGAGAAGTTTAGTTGGGATGGTTTCCGAGGGATGGGAGGAAGGTCTCATCTTTTTTAAGATGTTTTCTATTTCTAGAGTTGAGGAGGGTTCAAACGAAGGGAGGATGGTGGCTGTGTGTGGGGTGGGGGGGGTTATGCTGTTGGTGTTAGGGGGGTTTTTGGTATTAGGGGTGAACTTGGCAGTGATGTTGGATATTTTGTTCTTAAAGAAGAGGGCAATTTCATTGCATCGGGTCTGTGTGGAGGGGACTTGGGGTGTAGACATGTTGGGTTTGGTAAGGTTTGAGACTAGGGTGAATAGTGCCTTTGGGTTGAATTGGAGGTGGTGAATTTTTTTAGCATAATATTCTTTTTTGGTTGTTTGAATGGCGTTTCTATATGTGTGCATGAGTTGGTAATAGGTGGTTTTTGTGGCAGGAGAGGGGTGTTTGCGCCAGTGTCTTTCAGCTGCTCTAAGCTGGATTTTTTGGGTTTTGAGCGTATGGGTGTACCAGGGTTTTTTGGATGCTTTGGTTTGTGTGATTGTTTTTCGAATGATTGGGCATAGGTTGTTGGCGATTTTTTGGGTAGCTTCTGTCCAGGAGGATATGGCACTATCTGCTGACTCCAGGTCAATGTGATTTGGGATGTTGGAGCAAGCCGTTGCTAGGGTGTCTAGGGGGCAGGTTTTACGAAGTTGGAAGGATTTTGGCTGAGGGGGAGAAGATATGGATGGGGTTTGTAGAGAGAGGGTTGTATTGATAATGGAGTGGTCAGACCAGGGGACAGGGAGGCATGTTGGGTGGTGGATGACGTTGATGAGTGAGTTGGTGAAAATAAGGTCGAGGGTATGACCGGCTTTGTGGGTTGGGGAGTGGATAAGTTGGGTGAGGCCCATTGAGTCTAAGGATGAGATGAAGGCTTCGCATGGTGGGGATTGTGGAGTGGAATCGATATGGAGGTTAAAATCGCCAAGGATTATCGTGGGGATGTCGGGGGAGAGAGAGACGGTAAGGAATTCGATGAGGGGGGAGGGGTCTTTTTCTAGAAGACCAGGAGGGGTATAGATTAGGCAGATTTGTAGAGATTGCGATTTGAAAAGGCCTACTTCGTATTGCTTGGGAATATTGCAGGTTTGTGGGGTGAGCTTGAATTCTCTTTTAGCTATGAGGAGTAGGCCCCCTCCTCTTTTCTTTTTGCGGGGAATAGAGAAAATGTCATAGGTTTCAGTCGGGAGTTGGTTAATGAGGGGGGGTGTCACAGGGTTTAAACCAGGTTTCAGTTACTGTGAAAATTTCTGGTTTGGAGTCAGTTAAAATATCGTGGAGGAGGTGAGTTTTTTGCTTCAGGGATTGGGCGTTAATGAGAAGGAGAGAAATGAGGGAGAGGGTGAGGGCTTGAGAGTTAGGAGATATGGGGATGGGGGTTAGACGCCTTTTTTGAGTGTTGTGTTGGCTGTAGGGGGGGAGGGATAGCTTTGAGGGGTATCTGAATAGGTAATTGGGGGGACAGAGGTAGTCGTGTGGAGGCATTATTGGATGGGGGGCAAGTAAATGTGTGTTGGGGAGAGAGATAGGTTGTGCAATGAGGGCACAGTAATGCTATTGAGTAGATTAGTGCGATTGAGAACAGATGATTGCAAGTAGTTAAAGAGATGCAGTTTGGCCGATTAATGCAGTTGACAGCAGCTGGGTGCAAGTGAACAGATGAATGCAATGGAACAGATGCAGTAGAACAATTGAATGCAATAGAACAGTTAAATACAATAGAACAGTTGAATGCAATTGAACAGTTGAATACAATTGAACAGATGAGTGCAATAGAACAGATGAGTGCAATAGAACAGTTGAATGCAATAGAACAGTTGAATGCAATAGAACAGTTGAATGCAATAGAACAGTTGAATGCAATAGAACAGTTGAATGCAATTGAACAGTTGAATACAATTGAACAGATGAGTGCACTGGAGGTAGATGAATGCAGGTAAGCTGATGAATGCAAGTGAACAGAGAAATGCAATAGTACAGGGAGGGTAGGCAATTAGGTAGCGTAGGTAATGAGATGCGGATACTGTAAAGTCATTTCCCCGAGACAGTCATTTGAAGGAGACACACTTACGTATTATGCGCTTGAGGTGAAGGTAAAGTGTGTTGGGGAATTTATCTGGAGGAGCGGTCTATGTTCTGTCTTTCGTGAGCGTAGATTCTCTTGGGGCGTTTTCTTGTTTTCGAGATGACAGGTGCGGTGGCTCCAGGCTGGGTCCTCTTGGCTTTAGTCGCGTTACTGGGTACAGGCTGGGAGGTATGAGAGGCTGCTGCTCGGGATGAGCGAGGGACGACACGAAGGGGCGAAACAAAGGGGCAGGCCCCTTTGTTGCGCTCCTTCGTGCACGCGACGCCCGGCGCGCGACGCCTGGGAGAGAGTCTGTTTAAATACGCCGCCGGTCGCGCCTCTGACGTCACCGCAGCGACGGCTTTGTGGGCGGTTCGTCTTTGTTGTTGGCGGTTCGGAGCGTGGGCTCGCGGCCCGGATCGAGGCCGGCAGGAGGCGTGGGCTCGCGGCTCGGATCGAGGCCGGCAGGAGGCGTGAGCTCGCGGCTCGGATCAAGGCCGGCAGGAGGCGTGAGCTCGCGGCCTTGCAGGTAGGATGAGCAGATGGAGAGAAGGGCCGGCGATCGGCGAGGGAGCCCGATCGGGGTGAGCGGAACAGGAGGCCTTACCCCGACGGGCTTCAGCGCCGATTGCGCAGGCCAAGTTCACCGCGTTCACCGAGGAGAGCAAAAGGAGTAGGTCGAGGTGAGTGTAGGTTTAAATACGCCGCCGGTCGCGCCTCTGACGTCACCGCAGCGACGGCTTTGTGGGCGGTTCGTCTTTGTTGTTGGCGGTTCGGAGCGTGGGCTCGCGGCCCGGATCGAGGCCGGCAGGAGGCGTGGGCTCGCGGCTCGGATCGAGGCCGGCAGGAGGCGTGAGCTCGCGGCTCGGATCAAGGCCGGCAGGAGGCGTGAGCTCGCGGCCTTGCAGGTAGGATGAGCAGATGGAGAGAAGGGCCGGCGATCGGCGAGGGAGCCCGATCGGGGTGAGCGGAACAGGAGGCCTTACCCCGACGGGCTTCAGCGCCGATTGCGCAGGCCAAGTTCACCGCGTTCACCGAGGAGAGCAAAAGGAGTAGGTCGAGGTGAGTGTAGGTTTAAATACGCCGCCGGTCGCGCCTCTGACGTCACCGCAGCGACGGCTTTGTGGGCGGTTCGTCTTTGTTGTTGGCGGTTCGGAGCGTGGGCTCGCGGCCCGGATCGAGGCCGGCAGGAGGCGTGGGCTCGCGGCTCGGATCGAGGCCGGCAGGAGGCGTGAGCTCGCGGCTCGGATCAAGGCCGGCAGGAGGCGTGAGCTCGCGGCCTTGCAGGTAGGATGAGCAGATGGAGAGAAGGGCCGGCGATCGGCGAGGGAGCCCGATCGGGGTGAGCGGAACAGGAGGCCTTACCCCGACGGGCTTCAGCGCCGATTGCGCAGGCCAAGTTCACCGCGTTCACCGAGGAGAGCAAAAGGAGTAGGTCGAGGTGAGTGTAGGTTTAAATATGTATATGTATATGTCCATATATGTCCATATGTATATGTCCATATGTCCATATGTGCAAATGTCCATATGTCCATATGTCCATATGTCCATATGTCCATATGTCCATATGTCCATATGTGCAAAAAAAAAAATTTTAACCCCCTCACCCTCCTTAATCCCCCCCCCAGACTTACCACAACTCCCTGGTGATCGAGCGAGGAGTGAGGACGCCATTTCTGCAATCCTTGGCGAGAAGCATGTGACGTCGGCGCCACGTCGAGTGACGCGGCGTCACGTGATTCCCGGCGTTGTCGCGCCGGACGGCTCGTTCGGCCCAAAAAGAACTTTTGGCCAGCTTGGGGGGGTCAGGAGGCCCCCCCAAGCTGGCCAAAAGTTCCTTTTGTACCATCTCTCACCTGCTGTCTCTGGGCTGAACCCAGAGGCCCATCTAAGTCCTTCCGGCCCTGGCACCCAAAGGCTCAACCCGCGAGGAACGAGGGCTGGTATAGGTGAAGCTCCAGCGACCTCTGCCTATCAGCCCACTCCACCTGCCGATGGTGGGGACCCGTAGGCCCCTACCTACGGGTGGTGTCAACCCCACCTCAGCCCAAGGGTCCACCTCCAACTCAACAAAATAATTGCAGTTTTGCCTTTTCATAAGTAGGGTTGTTAGAGTTTGAATGGTGGCAATTATTGGAGTTTTGATATGGGAGATTTACTATATTGGAATTATAATTCAGTTTACTTGTGGCTTTCTGAGAGCTGACCCATACCCAACACACATTACACTAAACCTAATGCCAGCTCCAAGGGTCTTTTTTACTTTTTTGAAGGGTTTTACAGCACTGCATATCCATATAATAATAATCATGTTATAAGTGATATTTTTTATCAGAAGACTGTGGTTAAAAGTTCTTGTAAAATCTATTATTATAAATGTATAATTTTTAATTGTGTATGGCGAGGGTGGGACCGGGATGGGGGCAGGCTGTAGGTGCCCTTGCACCCATCCCCCCTGCAGATCCCTGCAAGTAATCACTTGCAGGGATCTGCAGCTTTTCAAAGTCCTCTGCTGCAAAGGCAGTTTCCATTCCAGCTGCTTCTGCACTGTTAATTCATAAAATGCTGATGGGTTAGAATGGGTTATGTTCACTTAAATACCTTTTCTTCTCCTTCAGACGTATGGCAATTCAGAATATATGACCGAAACATCACTGTTAAATATATATCTAATCTGGGAAACTAATTTTTCAAACAGCCCGCATAGGCTTTAGTCAGAATTTTCAAAGCAGATTTATGAACATAAACCTGCTTTAAAAATTTGCAGGGGGTGTGTGGAATCCAGTGCGACATACACACACACACACACACTCGAGGGCTGGTATAACTTTGTGCATGTGGATTTACATGCGTACTTTGGAAATTCCAAACTATGCGTGCAAAATCCCGATCTGCTTCCTAGAATGTCTATTTAGCATGTACATAAAAGCACCCCAAAAGGGTCGCATGCTCAATTTTAGCCACATAGCTGCCAGGGCATTTTTTTTCACAAGATCTATTTTACGTCCCCAAAACTAGCTTTATGCATTTAAGTGCCTTAAAAAAAAGCATTCCCTAAATATCCAGTGTTGATGCTAGTCATTGTGTTACCTACATTGATATGATAGGAAGTATGTGATCAGCCTGTTGGACTGGAAGTGTCTTTCTTAAGACTCCTTTCTCCTGGTGGAATGAGAATTGGGAATTGGACATGTAATAATAAAACTCCAGAGAAGGTATTCTACTATAAATCTGACACTATCCTCATGCTATATACCGGGATAGCATCTAATGACTTCTAAAGAAATGAGCTCTGGCTAGAAAGGGACCCACGTCTTTCAGCAAATTATTATTTCAAGGAACCTGTAGACTAAAAGGACCAGTTTATACAGATAGCTAGAATAATCATCTTAAATATTTGGCATAAGCCCTGGCTTTATAAATGAAGCATGAACTCCAATGGCCCCCCCTCTACAGCTGCTTCCTTGATGCTGAAGCTGAGAGAATGGGCTCGGTTCCAGAAATTATTTGTCCACAATACGGCTTCTGAATGTGCTCCAAATGAAAAAAAAAAATATCCAGAATTAAACATCTTTCTCCCATGGCACCTCAGGTGCCAAAGCATGGCTTGTCCGTATCTTAAGTTTCCTTCAGCAATAATGTGGTCAAAACCTAAAAATGGTCAAGTTAACCCCATGGCTGATTAAGAACATTGTCATTCCCGAAATTCCCCTAAAAGGCACTGTTTATCTTTGAATCTTATCCAAAGGCAGCTTTCTCTGTTCTGTTTTGATCCTGCTGTTCTGCAGTCTGCCTATTGCCAATATTTACTAAACACAATCAAGCGTACAAAACGGGTTCTTTCCATTTCCAAGGACTGGATCGCTCATTTGATTCTGACCCTTATCTTGTTTCCTAAAGTGAGACGGCAATAAAGAAATATGCTCACTCATTTCCTGCGATGGAGCAATGTGCTGACAAAAGGTACATGAGCCGAGGGTCGTTTGTGACTTTCATTAAATAATTGCCTACCTAAAATGTGACAGAGCCTGGGTTGTTTGTTTTTTTTCCGCACCTAAAATTATTTCATGATTGAACTGTAGAATAGGATCTTTCGTGTAATATACTTTAAGAATGCCTTTTACTGCTGAATCAAGAGTAAAAAAATAGCAATACTTCCCTTCAGGAAAAATTATAGCTGCCACTTCCAGATTTTCCGTGGTAATTAACCTAGATGTGCTGAAGCGATGAGTACTCTCCCTAATGACTCTATCGGTTCAGAAAGGGAACATTTTTTTCCTGTGATCTGCTCAGACAGTATCATCAGCATGTTGTCAATGCGAACAATGCCCCTTATCTAAGCTTCTTTTCAAGTCACCTGATTAACTGAAGAAAATAGAAACAGGAAGGGGAAAAAAAAGAGCCTGTCCTTGCACAGAGCCTGTAAATGTCACCCAAAGGCCAAGGGAGAACTTCCACCTTTACGCGGAGCATGCGTGTCCCTTTCCCTAAAGTCATATCATCTGCTGCTGCTGCTGGGGTTCTCATTCCCCTCTTCCCAGTTAATATGGGCAATGGAGGTTGAAATGGACAGCAAGGGCTCTAGCTGCATTCATTTTAACAAGAACCTTATCTAGTTAAACAATACAAAGAAAGACTCACCCCCGATGCCTGGCCAGCCCATCCCCCACTTCCCAGCAAGCCGGGCCACCTTCAGACTGGCCTGGCTTTCGGATATCTTCCAGCAGGGCACCATTACAAACCGGGCCCCACCATGTCCCAGTTAGGGGCCAGATCAGGTGTGGTTATGCCAATCAATGCCATCATTTGGCATGACAGACCTCCCCCAAATTGTACCAATGGCTCACCAGGCCTCTTAGAGCCCGATATTCAGCACTACTTAGCCGATAAGTTCGGACATATCCAACTAAGTGGTGACGTTTGAATATTCGGCCACACACACAATGGCTGCTACTTAAATAGGTATCTGTCAAGCGGTGGACAGGCCGGGGGCATCACAGGGCATGGCTACTTATCCAACTAACTTAGCTGGGTAAGTGGTGATATTCAGACATAGACAGACCCGCTATTGATCAGGTTTAAAGTTAGACCAGTTAAGCCTATCTGGTTAACTCAAACTTATCTGGGTATATTCAGCGGTGAGACCACACCACTGAATATCCTGGCTAAGTTAGCTGGCTATGTTTCTCTGGCTAACTTTCCTAGCTGGATAAGTTCTGGATCTCCTGGTGCTGTCTGTCAATGTCCGAGCAAGACGGATCCATACTGCTTTAAATAAGCAAATGGCTCGGGTAATTTGACCCCTCTACAAAGCTGGGACATATTTATTTTTATTTTTATTTTAAAATCTTTTCTATACCGTCGTTAAGCGGGTGCCATCACAACGGTTCACAATAGGGCACAAAAACTATATGTCAAATACAGTATCTGGAATTCTAACTCTTAAACAAGTGCCGTTAAGTTACTGTAACATCATTTCATAATAAATATTGTTTGGTGGGTGTTATAACAGTAACACAAAAATAAATCCTTGGAGAACTTACAGAGTAAGCAACTTGATGCATTAAAGCATGGTAACCTACCCTACCGTTAATGCAGGTTAGTGTGCGTTATTTAGTGAATTGGTGCTACCTTAAATGATCAAGCCTGCAGCAATTAACATGTGCAGTACCCAGATTAACAGTAGCACAGGTTATTGCAATCTAGTGACTCAGCCCCTTTAGAAAGTGAGTAGGAGGGATGCTAACTGCTGCAGAGAAGCAAAAGGAGGGGTAACATCTCATGCTCCCCCCCTTTTCATTCCCTGCAGCACAGCCACCTCTCCTCCTCCTCAATAACCGGCGGTGAGAATCCTCCTCGTCGTTGCTTTTTACACTGTGCGGAAACATCAGCAACCACCGGGGTCTTCCAGGATCCCAGGAGGAGGTGGGGGGTGCCATGGAGTGGGTTTTTCAACAATTACAGTACAATGTCAAGATTGTCTCCGGAAGACGAAGGTTGTGGAAATGATTTGTAAGAAACAGTCATTTTCTCAAATCTCTCCTGCTGTGAACTTATGAAAAATATAATAGCAATTAAAATATTTAGCACCATCAGAGTACTTAAGTGCTGTAAAAGTGAAGTCACATGATTGCAAGGTATCAAACAACGAAGACTTACACTATTAGCATTGCCATGACATGACTTCTTCACAATAGTGCTCTTTTCATATGGATTCAGTAAGTTGGTGGCAAAGAAAACAATTTTCAAAACCATTTAATTAGGCTAAATAGTAATTTATGCCTGTGCATTTGCTGTCTGAGCATTGCCATTCTTCAGTACGGCTCTAATACCTGGTTTTCTTTTCCTCCACCATGCCTGTACTTTTAGCTGCAGTTCGGAGAAAAACCTGCACACCTTATTCTGCAAAGAAAAATCTACCCGCACAAGAAAAACGAACAAATGTCCGCCAGTCCGAGTTTCACAGTGAGAGTTATGTGCGGACATCCATTTTTAAAAATGGTATAAAATCTGGAGGTGAAAAGCACCCACGGGCGCCAGTTGGGAAAAAGAATTGACACGCACAAGCTGGCTTTGAGGGTTATTCTGCCAAACCAACCTGCCCAGAATTATGGGAGCAGAAAGTATGCCCATAGGTGCAAACCCCTTCCTAACACTGCCTCGGAGAACGTCCACACACCCGTGACCTAGCTTCATCAGTTGACCCAAATATAGGGAGGCCAATTTCAGAACAGGCCACTTCTAAGGGTAAAGAATGTTTTTGTCTGCAGAAATTGCCTTTGAAAATTGCACTCCTTATGTGTACATGAAATTTCTGTTTAAGGTCAGACTTATACCCGTTTTGATGTTACCATTTGCAGGCATGCATTGACAGAGGCAACCAGCAGACCTCTTAATACTGACCCCCTTATATCAAGGGTGGCCAACGCTGTTCCTCGACAGCCACAGACAGGCCTGGTTTTTCAGGATCTCCACAATGAAGATGCATGGTCTAGATTTGCATGCACTGCCTGCCCTTTATGCAAATCTATCGCATGCATAATTCATTGTGGCGAGCCTGAAAACCAGGCCTGTTTGAGTAATAGAATTGGCCACCCCCCACCCCCCCACCCTACCTTAATATCATCAGCACCTGCTATGTAGAAGATACTTTGCCTTTTACATTGGCTCTTTGTAATCTTGACCCGCAGTAAGTCTCACACAGGTTTCACGCAGAAAGCGTCTCAATTTTTTTTTTAATGTAAGTTTTAGCGTTGTGCTTTTTGCATTTCAAATTAAGGATAAAGAACATGTACCCTAATGATCCTTTGTGAACAGCATTGGACTTTCCTACTCAATTCTTTATACCCTGGAAGTTTACCCCATGAGATTGACTGCTTTGCTTGTATTTTATAATATCTGATGATAGGGTCTGTGATTGGTTCCTCTCATGATCATTTCTTTTACCCATCTGATTGGCCCTGGGATCTCATGTGGGTCCTTTTGGCATCATTTGTATTTTATAAAGTGCCCCCGTGAGTTTGGACTTATAATTTTAATCCGTGGCACATGTTTACGGGCATTGATCTTTGAAAGCCTTTATATACATTTTACGTATCTTTTTTTAGTTTATGCCTTTGTTACTCTCAGAGAAATATTTTCGGGTTTTCTAGACTATTGCTTCCCCCCCTTGAAACAACTTTCATTCAAAACACGGCTCGAGTCAGGGGGCCTGGTGCTTCTCTTGTCAGTGCCTGCGAATGACAAGATACAAATGTCCTGAATAAAGAGTTATGCTTAAACCTTTTGGAATTTGATCTTGGACAGTTTTTGAATACCGACGCACCATTCCTTTCACTTTTAACAACAATAATAATAATACTATGTCATAAAGAAGAAAATGAGTATTGTATCATTCCACCAAAATAAAATTCGTTTAAAAAAAAAAGAAAGATTTTGCCTGTAGGTTTGGTAGAGAAAGATGTGAGAATTTTAGATAATTTCAGCTTCCATTAGCTCGTAGTTGGAGAGTTTCATGAGCCGGTCTTTTTATTAGGCGTGGACTGTAACAGTTTTGTTTGTTTACTTGGTCAACTGTTGTGTTCATTCTTAATTTTAGTCTGTGAAGTTTTCTTTTTTTACTGTTACTAATTATGAAATCAGTTTAGAAGCCCAGCCTAATTTCTGATGCAACATAACCTATTGGATATATTCCTTGTTTAAAAAGCCAAATCAGGTAAAATCTCTACCCGGAATTGTTTTAGTAATTGCAATGTATTCAGGAAAATCATCTTACTCATGCTGAGAGCAATAAAAATGAGCTACGCAACTCTTACGTTCACTTAGATGGATCCAAGGTGCTCATGTAGTCTTTCCAATGTATTGACGGTATATAAAACAAATAAATAAAAATAAAGTATTTTACATGGGTATTGACAGAATCATTTTGGCTTATACTGGGCAACATTGTCAAGATTGTGCACCACTAAACTTATTTGAAATGTTTATATTGTCATTTAAAGAAGGCTTGGGGGTAATTACTAGCAGAAGATATTACTACCCTAAAAATCTTGCTGGGCACACTGGATGGATCATTTTGGTCTTTATCTGCCATCATTTACTATTTTTACTATATTTATTTCCAGAATTCTGAAAGAACTCAAACGAAATTGCAGACCTATCACTAATAATCTGTAACCTTTCATTAAAACAGTCCCAGTTCCTGCAGACTAGAGGATGGCCAAGGAAATAAATACCAATTTTTAAAGCAGGATCCATGAAACTATAGACTGGTGAGCTTGACATTGGTGCTGAGCAAGATGGTAGATGCTATTCTTAAAAACAAAATACCTACCTTATGGCTTAATGGGAAACAGTTAACATGGTTTTAGCAAAGGGAAGTCTTGCCTTGAAGGTGTAAAGAAACATGTGCATAAAGGTGATCCAGTTGATATAGTGTATTTGGATTTTCAGAAGACTGACTCCTCAGGAGATTAAAAACTCCTGGGATAATAGGTCGTATCCAGTTATGGACTGGGAACTGGTGAAATGATAGCAAACAGAGAGGAGGAGTAAATGATCAAATGAAGAAAGGACATTTGTTGGGTAGCCCAGGGATTTCTACTGGGACCTGTACTCTTTAAAACATCCATACATGATCTGGAAAAGGTAACATTGAGTGAGAAGATTACATTTGCAGTTGATACAACTTTACCCAAAGTTGTTAATATAGCAGCAGATTGTGAGAAACTGCAGAAGGACATTGCAAGACTAGGAGACTGGGCATCTGAATGACAAATGAAATTTAATGAAAAGTGCCAATAAGGACATAAAGAAAAATCATGCCAATTACAGGTACACAATGCTCAGCGTGCAATGGCAATTAAAAATGCAACTAGAATGTTAGGATAATTAAACAGTAAATATCAGTATTGCATCTGTATCGAGTCATGGTGCAACTGCACCTGGAGTACTGTGTACCATTTTGGTCACCTCATCTCATAAAAGACATAGTGGAATTAGAAAAGGGCACAGAATTATAAAGGGAAAGGAACAACTTCCCTATGATGAGCAGCTAGAAAGGTTAGGGTTTTTCAGCATGGAAAAGAGACGACTGAGAGAGGGACATGATAGAGATCTATAAAATTGTGTGTGAAATGGAATGGGTAACTAAAGGATGGTTATTTACCCTTTCAAATAATACTAAAATAAGGGACAACTAACAACCAGCATATTTAAAACAAACTTTAGAAGGAACGTCTTCACTCAGTCTACATTCCAGCTGTGAAATCTGGTGTCAGAAGATGTGATCCAGAAAACTAAAATAGCAGTGTTTAAAAAGTTCCTGGAGGAAACGTTCATAAAATATTATTAGCCAGGTAACCTAGAGATAGCCTTTGCTAATAAGTTAAAAGAAATAGATCTACTTTTTGGGATCTGTGAGGCACTGTTGGCAATAGGATGCTGGGCTCGATAGAACTTGGTATGACCCAGCATCTTCAGATGTATTCTACCAGTCTCCCTCGGAGAAGCATAGACCTTAGTGAAGAGAACATTATGTCCCTGTCCATTTACCTTCTTAACTACATGTTGCATTCATGGAACTTTGAGCCGAGGAGCCCTGCAGGTTTCCAGCATCAGCGGGTGGATCCAAACAAGGCACAAACCCAGCAGGACGTAGGTGTAGTCTCTCTAATCCTAGGGTTTCTTGGATTGTGGGCAGGCAGAGGTCAGGTGAGCCCAAGGTCTGGGCAAAGTTCAGACGCAGGCAGCAGCCAGGCGTATCCGTTATCAGGCAGCGGTCAGAGGCAGGCAGCAGACGTTGGTATCTGGGAATCAGGCAGAGATCAAAACCAGAGAATCCATCTGAGAGGACAGGAAGGATGGCTAGGCAAGGCAAGTAGGTGAGGAGAAGAACAAGCGGGCAACAAGGAAGAAGCTGAAGAACTGAAGACAAGGACGCTGGAACTGAGGAAATGATGACAAGGACGGTGGTAGCAACACGCTGCACTCAGGAGTAGGTGGACCTGTTGTTGAGGCAGTGAGAGAATGCCAGCAGTGACATTTAATAGACCTGGAGGAGTGATGTCAACATCTGGCACGGTCATGCCTCTGGCCCTTTAAACGGGGAAGAGCTGGGCGCGTGCGCGTAACTAAAGAGAGGTGCGTCAAGATGGCCCGGCAGCATCCTGCTGCATGTGAAGCCGGCGGTGTCCTGCCACATTTGAGGCTAGTGGCATCTGGTCACGAGGGATCACAGTGTGCAGCTGCACAGAATCTGCAGGCCGCGTTGGAAGAGAAGAAAATGGTCCAGGAAGGGAGGGCCAGCCCGCTGACCACCAAATGCAACACTACAGCAATATGATGGAAAATGAACTTCTTGTTCTTATGGTTTATATACACCAAAGCATCTTTGACAATATTCAGTAGCTATCTCTGCATAAAAGGGTAGATTTATAAGATCCATACTACTATCTATCTGTATGTGTTTAATAAAACTTTAATCAATGAACACAACTGTGATTCATCAATCTGACTAAAGAGCAAAGTTTTCCCCAAGGAAAATTGTATTGGAATATAAAATTGTACAGAAATACTCTTTTGGTATGTGTAGTGTTAAAATAACTAGAAAACCTCATGTTTCTGAAGAATCAGTAACATGTTTATGATTTTTTTTTTTTCCAAAATTGAAAGGATTCTTGAAATCGGTTCTGTGGGGGAGTCGTGCAATGTGAACATTTGTATTTGTAGTAAGCATTTAATTGCATTCACCATTCCATTATGATTAAAGCATAGCTGGGATTTTATTCAATTAGGCCACATTCATCCTTTTGGTAGCCAAGTTGCAGGAGGAAACCCAAAACGTTTCTTCTTCTGCACTATTCTTTTGGTGCTAGGATGGGAACGGATTTCCCTTGCAGCAGATCAAGTGCAACACAGCAGCGCACGACAGTAGGCCAGGCGCCACTAACCCATCTGCATGTCTGCAAAGTGCTGCTAATTTCTGTTTAACATGGAAGAATCGTCATTTACTTTGTGTTCTATCTTTAGGTACGCTCTTTAAATTATTGGCTTTACTGACTTAATTTCCCACTTGCACACTCCCAAGGAAGAGAGTGAAGACCTGAAGCAGCCTTTGCAAATTAATGTTGGTATTTAATTAAACCCAACATGCAGTACATAATTCTGTGTTTAGTGTTTAGCTCCATGATGCCATAAAAATCACACAGAGCTCATGCAGCATCCTACAGCAACTCTGTATAGGATTTCTCAGCATGACTAGAAAAAAAAAACTTGGCAAACTCGTGCAATCTGCATTCCACCTGTGCTCTGCCATGAACGAACGGCTTCTGAGGGGAAATTTTGCACAGAGTAGAAAAATTAGACCTCATACGATAGACGCTCAGCTGAAGAAGAAACAGTTCTGGAGATCAGTAAAGCCAGATTCATGAGCATGCTATAAAAAAAAAAAAACGGACAACAGCCGCAAGAGTGGTAAAAAAAATACCAAAGGACTGGAGATCCCCAAAGGCTTGAATTGTGAAACATTGCTGTGAATGGTAACAGAACTCCTGAATTTAAGCTGCTTGTATATATTTAACCAAAAATCTAGTGCACATCGAGCATTTATTAGTCTCCGTCTGGAACAGTTCGATATCTGAAGTTGTTCGGGATATCTTTTGCTAATTCGCACCCTGTCCAAGAATAACTGCTGATATTAGAAGCTAAAAAATGTTTTTTTATAAGGTTGGTGATTTTAAAATAAAAGCAGACACGATCACCATTCAAAAGGCACACAACTATGAAACACAGCAATGTATTTCAACGATGCAGAGAAGTCCGAGTTTTTGAATTGCAAACATTGTAACCCAAGAGCAAGGGGCCTCTGTGCCTCGCTTGCCTCCTCTCCGGGCAGGTCCCCTAATTCCTACCCCTTCTGAGGCAGCTGATTAAGGATCAGAGGAGGAGGAGGTACGGTACTGGTGGGCTCCTGCCCCCACTGCTGGGAACTCTGAAAATGGCACAGACTGACTTCTCACGCTGCTTTGACCCAGGCATGTGTGAGGAGCTATAACTTGCATTTTAGTTTCCCTCAAACTGATCACAAGCGTACGCTAGTAATACTAGAAGGTGAACCCCCAGCGAGGGTAACAACAATTAAAATTCCATCAAGAAAGGAAATACAATCAAAACTAAAATTATCCCTGCCTCTAAATTATGAATGTGAATAGAAATATTCTGACCAAGTTTAGACATGGCCAAGATTTGTCCTAAAGTGATTTTTTCCCCCCAAGGACTCGATCTGTTTTCCTGTCATTCCAGTCTAAAGCATGCTCCCAAGAGTTTGCCCCAGACCCGATAGAAATACTGTTAGTTCTACGTGAGGGGAGCAGGCTCCAATTCAGAGATCTGAACCCCCAGATCAAACCTTTTCCCACTGCCGAAACGGAGCGATACCCAAAGATAACCTTGCCAGCAGAATAGTGACCAGGGCCTTCTTCCTCGTAGTCTGACACAGAAATCTGCCTCCTTCTCAATGGCCGAATTTGTGGGGGAGAGAGCTTCGTAGGACTGAAAGAGATCTCCAGGGTCAGAGGCATGCGTGCAAAATTTTCCAACACTGCAACAATTACACCCAAAACTGGGCTATGGGAGACCAAAGCCAACGCGGGTTCAGCTAGATTAATAATTGCCAGGTTCTTGTGGCCTGGTTTTGGCCTCTGTTGGAAACAGGATGCTGGGCTTGATGGACCCTTGGTCTGACCCAGCATGGCAAGTTCTTATGTTCTAATGTAAATAAATATGACCAGACCTTCCCTCTTGCATTTTCCCATTGGAACTGCTTGTGAAAAAGGTAAACTTTATGAAAGGACATTTCAGCCAGCAGTGTTGCTGTGGTGATATTGGATCATCAGTCAAGCATTTAAAATGTACACAGGAGCAGGTTGATCTCTGGAAAAAGCTGAGCTCACTAATTTAGGCACCTATTTTCAAACGAACCGAGGAACCTACGGTTTTATCTGAAAATACACCTAAATTTAGGTGTAATTTTCATTTGCTTAGATTTATGACCCTAAGAGATCATTTACTAAGCTGCTGTCTTTTCTCCCAGAGGAGGAAAATATGGCGGGGTTTACTAAGCTTGGTATTTTCCCCATAGATCAAACACCGTGGGGAAAAATAACGCAGGTTATTTCTCCCACAAATGACACGAAATGGCAGTTGCTCAGCTCAGGGCCGCCATTTTGTTAAAGGCTCCGAACGGCCCGAATGAAGGGGCCCCCCCCCCAACCCCTGCCAAATATTTAAAAGCCTGGAGATCTTGTGAGACCCACCCATGTCTCACCCACCCCTGCCACCTCTAGAGGTGCCCCAAAGTGCCTTAAAATTACAAAATAAAAATTGTATGTTGTGGTCCCTTCCCTTCCTTTCCAATTCCATCCCTTTGTATAAATTGCCCTCCCCCCCCCCCCCCAGCATTTCCCCCCCCCCCCCATTCAGTCCTTTGATCCCCTCCCCCCACTCCCAACCTGGAGTGCTCCCTAGGCTCTGGGCCTGTGCCTTCTGAATAAAAAGAGGCAGGGCATAAGTTGAAAAACAGCCGGCCGGTGCCATTTTTACTCAGCAAGGGCACGAGGCCTAGTGGTTGCTCCAGTCCCCCACTAACCCACCAGGAATAGAAAGGCAGGACTGGGAGGTGGAGCGAGGGGGGCTATGGTGAGGGAGGGGGGTGGGGGCAGAAGCCTGAAGGAGGAGTTTCAAAGGCTGGGAGGGGTAGAATTTATACATGGGGTTGGGGGTTGGAGGGGAGGGCCTGGCGCTACACGATTTAAAACTAGAGACAACGGGGGAAGGGGTGGAGGTGGGACAGGAAACCTCACAAAATCCCCGTCATTTTATTTATTTATTTTTTTTAACACTTTGGAGGGCGTTCATTCAGGCCCCGCTCAAGCCATTATAACAGATAAGCCCCAGAAGCGTCGGGATGCATGTTCCTGGGAAAAAAAAGTTAGCTAGAAGCCCAGAGTAGTAGCTAACTTTCATGAAATACAAAATTTAGGCACTCGGCTCTAGTCAATTTTCGAATCGGCCATTTAAGTTCCCTAACCCTCAAAGTTAGGTTCCTAAACTCCTGTGAAAATTAGCCTAATTGGAATTAATATTTAAAAGCCTGGTTATTTTCACACGGATATTCAGCTGCACTTACCAGGTGAGTTGTGCAGCTGAATATCCGGCTAAACCCCCTACCTCCTCAAGCTTTGCGAGGCTAGATTTAGTCATTCTGTTTTTGCACAGGCAGGGTTACCATTGAAATGTAGCCAGCCATCATTAGACTTCGCTCTGACCAGCTAAATTTGAAAGCCCACCTTAGAAACACCCCTGACTCTTTTACCTAGCTACATGTGTGCAGTCTGCAATTTTTAACCACACAAATTTAGCCAGCTGAAGGGGCAAACTTTTTAAATGGGTAGATTTACCCAGCTTAATCCCTAATTTCAGTTGGGTAAGTCTTTTGAATGTCAACTCCGTTTGTCATGAATTGTGCTCAAAGACTAAAAAAAAATGCCCCAGATAACTGTTGCTATCTTGTTATGTCACTTATGTTGTACTACGACACTGGGTCGCTGAAATATATGTCCAGTTGTATGACTAGTGGCAAATCTTGTCTGATCATCAGTTACTAAAATAAGCAGATACTTGCCTTCATTTACTGCTGCTTTTCACCTGCAAAAATACACTATGTTTAGATGAAAAGGAGCTTTCCAGACTGAAAATAGGTGTGTATCACCGCTCTAAATAGTTGGGAGGATTGTATTTTTCCATTTAGGCATGTCATTACTCTGACTAACACAATAGAAAGGCACAATGTACCTAAATGATGAAACTGCAGCTCCCAGCAGAAAATTTCAAGAGGCACATGCCCATCTTCATTCAGTAAAGCTATCAGCAGCACACGTAACAGCTTTCTTCGGCAAAAGATGGTAGCTAAATGTCGGTACGAACTGAATTACTGTAAAGGACAAACTTACTCTATTAAGTCATAAAATACATTTCTGATTCAGAATGGCAGTAGCTCATCTCGAGGCATGCCAATAAGAAAAAAAAAAAAAGTTTCATGCAGCTGTTAGAAGGAATATGCTACTCAGGCTGGTAAGAGTGCTGTGCTACTATTAAAATATTCTTCTCCTTGGCAGATGCCCAAATGGTAGAAAGAGAAGTCCACTCCTATGCTAAGAACAAGATGGTTGAAAATGCATCTCATTATGCAAAGGTACCATGATCTGGTATAGTGCTCAAATTCTTTCATTAAAAAAAATTTGCATATAAGCGAGTAAATACCATGTACTCCTGCTATTTTATAGGCATCAAGCATACACATGTGAATGAAGGCTCACATACAAATATAAAGTGTAAAAAAAGGGGTCGTCAAGGTAGAATTCCAGGTTGGTGCCAACATTTATGCCTGTATGTTGCTATTTTAAAAGAGACTTGTGCATAGGGAGGATAACTTTCAAAACTGCTCACATGCACCATATTCGTGTGTATATTGGTGCATGCAAATTTACTACTGTTTTATAAAGTGCGCAAACTATATGCGCAGGTTATAAAATAACAAGTTCATATGCTCATATGCATGCTTGCATTTGTACAAACCGTGAGCCACACAAGTTTGCACTTATCCAGAAAAGTAGAGGCACTCATCCAGATATCTTCCGATCTATGCAGCTAACTAGGAGAACTTAGCCAGATAAGTCTGAAAAGCTGTTACTTGTCTAAATAGCACATTTTGGATTTACACGAGTATGTAAGATAGCCGGATAAGTCTAAAAAAAAGCACTATTTATTTGGATGTGTAAGCTGGATAAGTCGGAATTTAGCTAGATAAGTCTGCACAAATGAAATGCCCACATGTATTTACTTCGGAGTTTAAAGGGATACGTGAATAAATTTTACTCACTTTATTTAGACACATTTACCCTGTAAGCTGGCTTTTACACAGCCGTCAGGGGATTTTATCATTTGTGTGTGGCATTGAATTAGCAGTTTTTACCAATTAGTCTCTCAGTTCTCCCAGTCCATCTGCAGCTCATGAAAACCCTCCCGGATCTTCAGCCTGAAAGTCCCCACATTTCACCCAACCCTCCCCCCCCCCAGTAATTTTTTCACTTTTGAGATATTTGCAGTCACTTTCACCAGATATTGAGCAGGAGTAAATAATACACCCAAGCAGAAGAGTCACGCGCATCATTCTGGCAGGCTGTAAAATAGAAACTTTACGTTCGAAAAGCATTGCCCCTCCCCAGAACGCCCCTGGCTTGCCCCGGTTTTTTTTTTTACACATGCAAAGTTACTTGCGGTCCCCGATATACGCGTGTATGTTAGTGTACTCGTATATGTGCCATTTTACGTGTGCACGCGCTATATTTTTTTTACATGCACATCTTTTGAAAATTCACCTCATAGATTGGGCAACTTCCTTGCGAAATTTTACACCTGCTGATTATTATCTCGCACAAGTGATATCCATCAGCCCGTTTATACCGTACTAATGGCCGGGCGGAACGTGTGAATGAACTGGGAGAGAGTTCAGGCAGAAGACCTAGGAGGGTCTCGATGACCTAGAGACGGACTGGGCGAACTGCTGGAGGAATCAGAAACAATTATATATCTATGCGTATCATTTTAAGTTAGATTGGAAAATTATTTTTTTTTTTTTTATTGTAAAATGTGTATTTTCGTTTTTATTGTTTCATATTCTCATCTGCTTAGCACTGAATTCAGTTCTGTCTTATCCGGCTAAGTGGCGGACACAAAATGTCACTAAATGTGTCCACTTAGTCGGATAAGTCTCAAAATTACTTAACTGGATAAGTAGCGCTTTTTGAGACTTATCCAGCTAACTGTATTATATATTCATAAGGATCTATATATATACACATTATCATGGATGTTGTAGGGTAGATTTACATGTATATTATAATGCGTTCAAATATGATACATGTGGGTTATAAAATACTAGGGGTAGATCTGTGGGTGCCCATTAGGGATGTGAATCGTTTTTTGACGATTTAAAATATCGTCCGATATATTTTAAATCGTCAAAAATCGTTAGGGCCACGATACAATACCAATTCCCCCGATTTATCGTCAAAAAATCGTAAATCGGGGGAAGGGGAGGGCAGGAAAACCGGCACACTAAAACCCCCTAAAACCTACCCCCGACCCTTTAAATTAAATCCCCCACCCTCCCGAACCCCCCCCCCCAAATGCCTTAACTTACCTGGGGGTCCAGCGGCACACTAAAACACGGCACACTAAAACCCCCTAAAACCCACCCCGACCCTTTAAATTAAATCCCCCCCCAAATGTCTTAAATTACCTGGGGGTCCGTAGCGGCAGTCCATAGCTTAAATTACCTCCGTAGCGGCGGTCCGTAGATAAATCGGGGGAAGGGGGAGAGCAGGAGAACCGGCACACTAAATCGTGTAGTCTTCAGCCGGCGCCATTTTGCAAAATGGCCGCCGCAAAATGGCGGTGGCCATAGACCAAAACGATTCGACGCAGGAGGTCGTTCCGGACCCCCGCTGGACTTTTGGCAAGTCTTGTGGGGGTCAGGAGGCTCCCCCAAGCTGGCCAAAAGTTCCTGGGGGTCCAGCGGGGATCAAGGAGCGATTTCCTGCCGCGAATCGTTTTCCGTACGGAAAATGGCGCCGCTACGGAGGTAATTTAAGCTATGGACCGCCGCTACGGACCCCCAGGTAATTTAAGGCATTTGGGGGGGGATTAATTTAAAGGGTCGGGGTGGGTTTTAGGGGGTTTTAGTGTGCCGTGTTTTAGTGTGCCGCTGGACCCCCAGGTAAGTTAAGGCATTTGGGGGGGGGGGGTTCGGGAGGGTGGGGGATTTAATTTAAAGGGTCGAGGGTGGGTTTTAGGGGGTTTTAGTGTGCCGTGTTTTAGTGTGCTGCTGGACCCCCAGGTAAGTTAAGGCATTTGGGGGGGGGTTCGGGAGGGTGGGGGATTTAATTTAAAGGGTCGGGGGTGGGTTTTAGGGGGTTTTAGTGTGCCGGCTCACGATTTTAACGATTTTCACGATACTTTACACACCCAAACGGCAACAATACGATTCCCTCCCCCTCCCAGCCGAAATCGATCGTTAAGACGATCGAGGACACGATTCACATCTCTAGTGCCCATATATGCACATATATGAGGCCATGCATGGTTCTTTAAAAGTTATCCTCAGCGTATGGCATTTTCCCTAGCCTGACCTACACCCCCCCCCCCCCCCCCCCCCCCAGGAATGCCTCTTCTAAATGTGGCTAAAAGTATACGACATGTGCACCTTTCAAACAGCAAATCAGACACGTCTAGACTACATATGGGCAGACCAATTTTTTTTTGACATCGGGATCTGGCATACTTTTTTTTCCTCTATTTATTTATTCAGATTTAACATTTTCAAATACACACATATTTGAAAGAAAACAAGCAGGAACATTATAACATTAAGGCAAAAAGAAAAACATAAAGAATAATACGTAGGAGAATACGAAGGTCTAAGGGCTAAGACCTATAAATAAACCAAAGACAATAGCCTAAGCACAAAGTCGACCTGAACATGCTCTACCTTTCCTAAAAAGGACAGACGCACTTAGATGGGTAGGAGGGTCTGGCATCAATGAATTCTCTAAGTTGGATGGGTTCAAATGAAATTTATTTAAAGAAATTATAAGTAACAATACACCTACAGGGATGTCTAATACTGCAAGTAGCCCCATTGCAATAACCTCAGGCCTCATAGCCAGGAATTTTCTCCTACATAATTGCGTAGCCTGGCTACATCAGGATGTATCCAAATGTTTTCCCCTTTAAACAAAGCATCTCAAAGTTGAAAAATCCTGCATGAATACAAAAGAGATCAATAAAAGCTCTTGAAAAGGACTGAGAGGAAGAATTTTCCAGAAAATCAGTTAAATTAATAGAGGTGTTTTGTTCACTTCTATCCGATTTCTTCTCAACAGAAGGAAGATAGAATGTTTTATGAATAGAAGGAAATGCAGATTCCGAAATAGGCAAAACATCCTTCATGTAATTTCTAAACATCTCTAAGGGTGAAAGCAATGGAACTTGAGGAAAGATCAAATTCTTCGAGAAGTTTTCCTTATTTTCTATGCGACATGAGATACATGTTAAATCAACAATTTGTGCTGCTTGCAATTCTTTAATCTGAGAAACAGATACCTCACAAGATGAAATTCATGAGTCCTAGTTTTTAAATTTAGAATGGATATCCAGGGAAACAGTTACCAAAGATGAAATAGATTGCTTAGTAGTACACAAACTGTCTAAGGTTACAGCAGCAGGTTTTGGTAACAGATTTCTGACCTGGAGTGAAGAAACAGTTTTTTGGACTTCTTGTGAGACAACACCTGTGGCCACGTCCAATTGAGAAGATTCTCCGAGGCTGACACACCAACTGCCTCTCCACCAGCCAAACTATCTGGCCCCTGGGAAAGCTGAAGAGCCTCTGTCATCTCCCACTGAGTTTCCAATGCAGCAGTAAGTTGGCAGGCACTGCGATGACACAATGGATGTGCCGGACTCCCAGTTTCTATCCCGAGCATTGACCATCGCTGGGACGGTGAAACCAGGGGGCCATGGCATCAAATGCTCCATGGGTCTGAGAGAAGCCTCAGCTGATGATGGGCTAGCAGCCCCAGATATGGCCAAATCATCTACTGAAGATGGCAAAGGTAGAATGGGCAAGAATTCCAGCATGGTGGTCTGCCAAGATATCCCAACCAAAGGATGAGTCCTTATTACACCCTTTCTTTTGCCCATGGCCACTGAAAGGGCAGAAATAGTAATGAAGAAAAGGTTTTAGGAGGTTAGTCTCAGGAGCTCTCACACCAGCTTCTATTCATATAGCCATCTTGACACACCCCCCTGGAATCTGGCATACTTAATTAGATTAAATGAAGAAAGGAGAAATGTATTTATTTATATATTTAGGAATTTTATATATCGTCGTTCCAAAAGAAGATCACAACGGTTTACAAAATCAGCATTCATATTCTTGGTCAACATTCACATACTGAGTCAACATTCATATTCTAGGTCAACACAACAGCAAATACATATTGTTGTTCCAGTTCCTTGTAAAGCATTTTCACTGCATTTCCAGTTCTTTGTAAACCGATGTAATGTTCCCAACAAATGTTGGTCTAGAAAAACTTTAAATAAATAAATAAATAGATAAATAAATAGATAAATATTCTAGTTCATATTCATACATATTCTAGATCAACATAACAGCAAATACATAATCTAAGTTATATTCATACATTTTCTAATTCATCACAACAGAAAATACAAATTCTAATTCTTCTAATATTACACTTTGCATTGTTCAGTACTTATTGCTCACTCTACTAACATTATCCCTGGTACTGACAGTGAAGTTGTCGGTATATTGGTATTTTATGTTAAATCATATGCATTTCTAAAGAGCCATGTTCTCTGTTCACACTTGAAACTCTTTCTTTCTATTATCAGATGTAATGACTCTGGGGCCCACTATGGAGAACATTTGGTCTCTTATTTGCGTTAGGTGTGTGTTCTGAGTGGAAGGCACCTTTAGAAGTCTTTTGTTTTGTGATCTTAGGGCTCTCTGTGGTGTGTAAAGTTGAAGTGTCACTCCTATTAAGCATGGGTCAATGTTGTTGATGATATTAAAGATTAGAGTTAATACTTTATCATGAATTCTGTATTGTACAGGAAGCCAGTGCAGTGCTATCAGTGAGGGGGTGATGTGGTCAAATTTCCTTGTCCCTACTAAGAGTCTGGCGGAGGCATTTTGAAGTAGTGCCTATTAATAGTCCTGTTGGTAGGCCTAGTAATAGGGAGTTGCAGTAATCTAAGTTTGAAAATATTAGTGTTTGCAAAACAGTGTGGAAGTCCTGCTTCAGCCGGTATAATATGCTCAACTTGGAGTATCCTGTTTTAATTAATTTGCTTATGTGCTTTTTTAATTGTGAGGTTCTCTTTGATCTGTATTCCTAGGTCCCGTACTTGAACTGAGGGAGTAATGTTAAAAATTCCCAGGTCTAGGGTTGGCGGTTTGATTATCGTGGTATTTCTCCTTAACCACACAATTTCAGTTTTTTGGGGGGTTTAGCATTAGTTTCAGTTGAGAAAGATTTTGTTGTATTGCCTTCATGTATGTTGACAGAATTGACGCGGCTTTTTCATGTGATTTGTCAAATGGGACGCATGTCGTCTGCATATAGGAAGAAGTTATTCCTAGCTCCACTAGTAATGTACATAGTACTAGTAAATGTTGAACAGTGTAGTGAGAGTGCTGAACTCTGGGGGACACCTGTATAGATGGGAAAGGTGTCAGATGTGTGATTGCCCAGTTTGTCTTGGAATGTCCTATCTTCTAGGAAGGAAGAGAACCATTTGTTAACATTTCTGTCTATTCCTATTTTTCTCAGCTGATAGCATAGCAGGGTTTGGTCAACTGTGTCGAAGGCTGCTATTAGATCAATTAGTACCAGGATATTGGATTCATTGTTGTCAAACTCCTGTAGTACAGGGTTGGATAATGAAATGAATAGGGTTTCTGTTGAGTAATTTTTCCTGAATCCAAATTGGTTTCGGTATAGTATATTATTGTCTTCTAGGTGGCTCTCTAATTGTGATACCAGTTTTTTTCTAGAACTTAACAGATGAAAGGTTGGATATTGGTCAATAATTGTCCCAATCATTGAATCTGCCAGTTTTATTTTTTAGGATTGGTTTAATCACAGCTTGTTTTTCCCTAGCGTGGACCAATCCTTCTGCTAGCTAGAGGTTTATTATGGTTGCATTTGTCGGAGTGATTACGCTGTGTACTGTTTTCAGGGCACTTACAGGGATTGGGTCCAGAAATTAAATTGGGATCTGACTGACAGTGAAGGACTAACTGATCAGCAATATAGAATTGCTGGGTATGAGTCAAGAAACCTTAACAAAGAATAACAAATAAACGTACTCGGTTGGCAGGTCTTCAGATCCCATCTGAAAGATCAGACTTGCGGGCATTTTACTAAGATTATAAAGGTAAAGCCATCAATGACAAGAAAAAAATGTGTGTTTTCCTGCATTTTTTGTGTTCCCAGTGGAGAAGAAATCAGACATTCTGTACTCAGTGTGCCTCATCCAATCCTCAAAGTAGTCAACACCATTTAGATTTGTGATTTCTTTTAACCATATTTGACAGAGATGAGAGGATAAATGATTGCAAGTTGGTAGTATATAAATCATATATTTTATTTATTTAATCACATTTTTACTTGCCTAATTACAAAAGATGTTCATGGCAAGATACAGTGTCATAACATAAATTAAAAAAAAAAAACCCAAAAACTCCAAGACATTAACTTTCAAACTAGCACACAGATGCACATTTGCTCACATACATCAGCCCTCAGGGACACAGCCATTTTATAATATATGCGCGCATGTTATAAAATAATCACACCGTGCGCACAAGTGTGCCGAATTTTAAGTGACTGCACGCAAATCCCGCTTCTACCACATATATTGGGGAATTTTAAAAGGGGTGCTCGCCGACGCCATTCCAAGTTTTACCAGTTCAGCCCCAGTTCTCCCAGGATCCTCCAAATCCTTCTTAGTTTAATAGCCTTCGCTGCTCCCCAGTTAGCCCTGATCCTTAAAACCTTGCAGATCTGCGTAGTTTTCTTTCATTTTTAACTTACACATCATCCACTGGCCACGCCCACATTCTGCCCCTTTTTGGAAATCTTTGGAGGCGTGCGAGCTGCTTTTAAAATCCACTCGGCACCCGCCAACCCGACTTCTTCGCTCATCCCCTAATTAATGCGTACGCCGGGCTTTTAAAATTCACCTCCAAATTTACAAAATACAGGAGGCAACATTAATTACAGCACATTCATGCATACAATTAAAAAACATTTACCTCCACGCTTCTCCTCACTGCGTCACAAACATGTGACACTGCATCCTCTGAGGGTGGACACTGAGGAGGTCCTTTTCAAAGGAAATTTTGCATGTGAAGGTAACATACTCTCGTAGCAATTTTCAAAAGCGCATTTAACCTCTGGACAATTCAATGGCATTCATTGTAGCAATTTTCAAAAGCCCACAACCAGGAGAAAGTGCAATTATACTTGTAAAACCCAGTTTTAAGTATTTAAATCCTTTAAAAAAAAATTACCCCCATCGTCTACAGTTCCAACCTCATAACCAAAACCAAGCAAAAAATACAAAAATCTTACATACCAAACCTAAAACCATAACAACTGTCCATAAAACACCCATGAAGATCAGAATATAACAAAGTTTAAAAACACCTTGAGGCCAATATTCAATAGGCCATTTAGTGGACAAGTTATCTGGCTAATGTTAAACGTCCCTCTGAATATACTTGCTTAAGGTTATCCGGTTAACTTTAAAACCTAACCCGTTATGTCTGATTATAGATGGTTAGGTTTTAAAGTTACCAATTTCAAACACCAAAGGAATGCAAAGAATTTGCAAGGCCTTGTCAGCTGTAAGAATCCCTCTCTGCATCTAAAGTTTCTTAGAATTACCCTGTCCCTCCCGATGCAGCCTTCGGCCAAAACACGGGGTCCGTGTCGGGGGACCCTAAAAGAGAGCTATTTCAGTTGGGCTTGTGAGCAATGGGGTTGCCGTATTGAAAATAAACCAAATAATTCTTTTGTATGAATGAAATTCTTTGCATTCCTTTGAAACTGATATATTTCGAGTGCAGTTTTTGGCTCCTTTTTTCTCGTAGGTTTTAAAGTTAGCCAGCCTTGTGTGGCCAGATAACTTGCTGCTCAAACGGACATCTTTTTTTTTAAGAAATCCAGAAAAATAGCGCTGTCAGTATAAAAAAAAAAAAAGAAAAAGAAATCAAAGGGCCCTGTGGCTCAAATGTCATCCTTCCCCGGCCTTCTATATAAATTGCCCTGTTGGACCCTGTGCCCCTCAGCTCTCAAACCTTACTGGACACCCCCCCTCCTCCTCTGCACCCTTTCCCCATTCTCATTGAAAAATTTCCAATCTTGACCCCCCCTGAACTTTCAACCCCCGCCCCCTCACAGTCTCAAATGAACTGGGAGCACCCATCCCCCACCTCCTACCCCTTCCCCGGTGGCCCTGCTGAGGGTCTTCTCTCTCCAGCTCCAGTTCTGCTTCTTCTGATAGGCAACACTGGAAGCGTAACCTTTGCTCAGCTTACTGTTCCAGCACTGCAAGAGTAAATACATGCATACATATATGTACATTTTTACACGAGTAATGTTGTGAAAATTCGCCCCCTAGAGATTAACTTTCATACCTATTTGTGGGTCAGCATTTGCGCACATAAGCAGATACACAAAGTTTTATGCTAGAATTTTTATAAA
Organism: Rhinatrema bivittatum; assembly: GCF_901001135.1. NCBI lineage: Eukaryota > Metazoa > Chordata > Amphibia > Gymnophiona > Rhinatrematidae > Rhinatrema > Rhinatrema bivittatum. The sequence continues at coordinate 355,836,128 of NC_042619.1, forward strand.
TAGGGCGGCGGGAGCTGCAGTTTATTTTAAAAACTGCATATTTCTGCTCTGAAAGTCACATGTATGTTTCAGCATGTGCAAATGTTTCCAAAGCAAGAAATTGTGTAATTCCTCTATTTTATAAACACACGTACATACATTTTGGGGCAGATTTTAAAAGCCCTACGCGCGCCGAGCCAATTTTGCGTAGGCCCGGTGACACGCGCGTAGGTCGCCGGGGCTTGTAAAAAGGGGTGGGGCGTGGGCGGTCCGGGGCGGGGGCATGGGCAGAGGCCTCCTTAGGGCCTCTAGGCCAGGGGATCATGCGCCGGCACTTGGCCGTTGCGCGCAACCTACGCCTGCCCGGAGGCAGACGCAACTTGCAAAACAAAGGCATGGGAGGGGTTTAGGTAGGGCTGGGGGGCTGGGGGGCGGGTTAGGTAGGGGAAGGGAGAGAAAGGTGGGGGGGGGCAGAAGGAAAGCTCCCTCCTAGGGTATCTGTGCGCGCAAGGTGCAATTTGTGCACCCCCTTGTGCGCGCGGCTGTGTGCGCGCGTGTTATAAAATCTGGCGTAGATTTGTGCACGCCGGGTTGAGCACACAAATCTACGCCCGCGCGTAGGTATAAAATCTGGCCCTTTATGTGCAAAGAAAAATATAATATGCATGCATAATAACCTGGATTTATACGTGAAGGCAGGTTTGTTGCTTGCGCAGCAGATTACAAATTATGAGGCAACATGCTAATTATGGGGTTTCTCCCATGGCTGCACAAATGCAGAGCGTCTGGGGCACTGAATATAGCTCTTTAGTTTCACTAGAAAGCTTTTTCAATAGCTTAAAATCATGGGTATTTCCGGTGAGAGGGGGGGGGGAGGGGAGGGGCAGGGTTAGGTTAGGGGAGAAAAACTATAGGCATACATTTAATTAACTAATTGCAATAAAGAGGAAACTTGCCCCACACCTGCATGGCCAGTACACAAATTGAACTCTACCCCCTCTCCTCTCCCCCCCCCCCCCCCCCCACCATATTCTCTAGCTCTGCCCCTCTGTCACTCAGTATGGGAATCGAGTCCTCCACTCTCTGTACTTACCTGTACTCTCTGCATTGTTCAGTCCACTCCCTACTTCCACATACGGAAACTGAACTCCACCCCCTCTCTCTCTCTCTATTAATTTCTAGCTCTGCCCCTCTGTCACTTTCCGAATAGCCAATCCACGCTCAACTACCAAACAGCACACTTGAGCTCAGCGTGAACTCTCTACTACCACAAATCTCAATGACACACTTCCTACACATCACGGCATTTCCCCACCCTGGGGCAAGCTCTTACTACTAGTGTAGAATATAACCAGCTAACGCTCTCTAAGAATTTTATTAAATATTTTGCCAGCTGAAACACCCCATACCTCTGACTGGCTGCCCAAGTATCCTCCTCCTCTAGGTTTTGTTTTGGAAATTTGACTAAGGTTAGCTCGACAAAATCCATGCGGCCAAGTCGAGTGCTCACTGTGGTTTCTGAAAGCTGCCCCTAAGTTTAACATCCGCTGTTGAGGCCTGATTTCCAACACCAGCAGTCCGTAACTGATCTTTGCAAACACCGAGGCTCTTGCAGGTTTACTGTGCAGTATCTCTAATTGCAAATTATCGCCTGGCAATCTATGGATTAAAATCTCTTGACTTTTTCGGGGTCATTTTCTAAGCCTATCGCACGCGAGAAGGGACTTTTCGCGTGTGATAGCTTGCCGGGGGGGGCGGGGAAGGGAGGAGTCGGGGGCGGCGAGGAGGCAGATGCGGCGAGGAGGCAGATGCGGCGCTCTATCCTCGCTGGCGGCGATAAGGTAAGCACCGTTATCGCCGCCAGTAGCGCACCCAATAGCGCCACCTTTCACGGTGGCGCTGTTGGGTGCGAAAGCCGGCAGCGATATCACCGCGGTGGTGCAATGGCTGCCGCCTCCCACTTCACCCCCCCCCCCTTAATTCTGGGATTCACCATTTTCTGCGAGAATGGAAAATCCAGCCCTATGACTCGAATATGTCAAAGTTTACCAGTTACTCATAAGAAAATAAGGTCCTGTTATCACTGATCTGTTTGGAAACAAGTATCAGTTTATTAGACTCAAACCTTGGAGGGATACCTTTCATATAAATTAGCTTTTTCATTCTAGTGATCAACTAGTATTTATTGTGCCACCTGTTTAATTGGTATGACATTTTTCTCTTCACGAAATGTAATTCTTTTGTTCTTGGAGGTCCACTTAATAATGGCAGCCCTGTCCTTCCATTCAGCCTTTCCCCCCCCTCCCCTTATCATTCAGGGTACCTGTTCATGTTGCAGGTTGAGGAGATCCAAGCGAATAGAAATGGCAGCACGAACATCTGCAATTGATGGCCAAATATATGGAAGCCTGTATGTGAGCTGGGGAGCTGAGTGAAGAATTCACTGTGGTCCTTTTCATATTTCATGGTCCTGCAGAAGATAAGAGGTCATACAGAGTCCTATATACCATAGAAAGTTATATATATATAGCAACAAGCTGCTCTCAGAGGGGAAAAGAGATTAGTAGTGAAATGAGCTGGGGCAAAAAATGTTATCCCTGTAAACTTTTTAAAAGTTCTACTTGTTTATATAATTAGGAAGTTGGGAAGGACACTGTAGAGTGGTTTTTTTTATGAAAGCCACATCTCAGCTGGGATCGGTCTTACATCTCTGAGAATTCCCTCAACTGGTGACAAATGCATAGAACTGTGCCAGACAGCATTCCTACCCTTAGAAAAAAAAAAAGAGAAAAGACGTCAATCCCATGCATGCATGCATCTCTAGCACCTCTAGTGTTTACCAAGCCTTTTGCTGAAAATCCATCTACCCTTATATTAAAATATATATATATACGTAAATACAGTACTTACTTAAAAAAAAAAAAATCATCTTTCAATGCAGAGAAAAAGTCCCAATGGCAAAGAAATATCTGTTCCCTTTTAACTAGGCAGGCATTATTGAGCTTGTTTAAAACGCGAGTGCTCTGGACTTTTTGCTATGATGGATGTCAGAGAAATGCATAATTAAAAACGAAAAAAAAAAAAAAGGCTTTTAAAGCCTGTTTACTTCGGTGACTACTGTGAAACAAATGTTTCTTTCTCCTTGCATCGCCCACCCACAGGAAAGGGAAAAAGAACAAAGATGGCTCTGTCAGGCCTCTCAGTACCAGAAAACGCCTTGAGAGGCCCAGAATGTATTAGAGCCCCGCTGAGCTCATTCAAGTTCACATAACACTCATACACACCGTACAGCTAATTACATGTCAGATTAGTGATTTCATTATTACTGCACTACCACTAATTAAAATTGCATTGAGTATTTCTCAAGGAGTTTTATGTGTTTGTATAGTTTTTGTAAGTATTTCTACTGCTAAAAATAGTAGGTTACTCCTAATTAAGGAAAATTAATGGATCCTCGTTTAATTCATTTTTAGGTGATCCTTTTCGTTTGGAAATACCTTTTTTTTTTTTACTACAGTTATTCACTGTAAAGCTGCACCTGTAACGTGCTCTTCTACTCTGCAAATTGATCAATTGATTTCATTTTTAATATTATCACAGGTTTATCATCACACAGAAGCAAAGAAAACAGCAGTTGTATCCTTTTAATCAGGATGCATCGGGTTTTTTGGGGGGGGCATTGACTGGAACAAAGATGACACTATATATTTTATAGCATTTGATTAATGAGGGCAGGGAAACCGAAGTTTTTTTGTTGTTTTTTTTTGCAATAAAACTATTTAAAAAAAAAAATCAAGACTTTTTTTTTTTATTTTTTTCCCTTATGATTTTAATTTAATGGCTCATGTTTTCATTACTGCAGAGGCTGTACACTTTAGCTTGCAATTATGTCCCATCTGTGAAGCACTGTGTTATTACAGTTTATTCTAGTAGCTTTTCAATCACTTTTGAGTTGTGCTTTACAAGGATTCTTGCAGCAGGTGGGCTTTACTGGCATGGGACCAAAAACACACAAAGCGCAAAGCTGGAGTTTAATGGCTGCCATATGCATGTGGCACAGAGCGCCAGCCTTCCTCCATATGCTGCTTAAGCAGCCTCTTCAGCCTGCCAGTCACTCTCTTCTTACTGACTGCAGTCTCTAAGTAGTTTTCTTGCCAGGGAAAAATATACCAAGGCAGCAAATTTCTCCAGTGCACCATCCTTATTACTGAGACAACCCTGTCATTAGCAAAAAGCACAATGAACCTGATCTGGAGATGCATACCAATTAGGTTGCATGGAGCACTTTTGCTTCTTATCTCTATGGAAACTCGGCCTCCCTAGCTGCACCGGACAATCAGTGATGTTTCATCCACCCATATGTCACCTAGTTAACACTGTACACTTTTCCATGAACCAAAAAAATAGTATAACCCTCTGAAGAACCAAGAAATGCATTAGTGAAGTGGCAGAAAAATCCTTACCACTCTTGATCTCTGTCAAAAATTCTAGTTAGGTAAGGATGAAAGTTTAAGGAAAAGGGCTGTTGTGAATTATAAAATTCTCTATTCATTACAACTTGTAACTTATAGTAAGTGATTCAATTCTTCTGTCAAAGTCTTCCTCTCTTTACATATATATATATATATATATATATATATATATTAAAAAAAATAGCTAAAATGAATTTTGAAATCTGTAAATAAATTACAGTGCTTTTTTTGTGTGTGTTTCATTGTCCAGTTGTTTGCTATGTATTTTTTCAAGATTGTGACAAATTGCATTTGGCATAAATATTGGGTATCAGCACATTTCTGGTAATGTTCATCTAAAACTGTAAATTATATTGACTATGACATAGTTCATTTATCACAGAATTATAAAGTAAGTCTTCATAAGATGAAAAGAAAACATTTGTGTATTTTTTAAGGAAATATCTCTAGTTTTTCTGCCTATAGATTATTAACTGAAAATCAGACTATTAGCAGGCCTAACCCAGGTAACTTACTTACTGCAACTTTGATTCATATTTTGCCATTTTAGAGCTAGCAGTAGCGCTAATAATGAGAGTAAGCAACATTGTTGTCGTAATGGTTATCTCTTAGACATATTTTTGTCAAAGCCCAATGTATGTAAAAAAAAAAAAAAAATTGTGCACATGAATGAATCACCACAGGAAAAAGCTGAGTATTCCTCCCGAAACAAGACAATCCCAAATATCATATGTTGTAGCTTTCAGAAAAATTACTATGGGCAGATATTCAGCAGTTTACACAGCTCAGGAATTTTTGCAGGCTAAAGGCCAGAGTAATCCCGCACCATAACAAATTCCTGTATAGCAAACTCTTGGCATGACAAATGTACGCCCCGTCTCTCTCAAAGTAATTTTCGGAAGAGAAGTCAAATTCTGCAATGCACAACCCTCCTGATAAATTTCGACTCTGATCTCATCTGCTATTAAGTCTGCTGTTAGAAGAAGAAATGTTCCTTTAGCTGGAATTGTCTAGAGAAAGAATGCATGCAACCTTTTATGTTAAAATGAAATATAAAGAAATTGCACTTCTCCTATGCTGGATCACGTGAAATCGAGCATCTTTTGCGATTATTCGGCAATGACTCGGGGAAGATGAATATGAAAGAGGTTCCCAAGACACAATTGTAACACACACAGTCCACTAAGGCATCTGACAGGGCTGCCAAGATTCCCTGGATCCTGCTGCTGCTGCTTAATGCTTCTCTGACATTTGTTTATATCATAAAAGCCATTTTTCCGACCCTGTGCAAAATTCCAAGATTTCTGGGAAGAGCAACGTGGAATGGAAAGGTGATTTCCCCGGAGGATTCCACTACAGTTTAATTTTTATCTACTCCTCTAAGCAACTCCTTTAGACAAAAAAACCCCCCCAAAATACTAATAATTGCTGGGGGGGGGGGGGAGGGGGTGTGTGAAAGGATCTGCAGGAAGGCACTGCTCTTTTAATTAGCAGTCTAGGTCTTTTATAACTCTGCAAACAAGAAATACAGTAGGGAATGTAAAGCCAAAGGGAGCTTCTGCTGGTGAGCAAGTCCTTTAATTCATGTATCTAACTCCATCAAAACGTTGAACTTTACAGCTAAATCTGTGCCTCTGCCTGGGCAGGGTGGATAATTGGGAGAACTATATCACATTCAGACATGCTTCCATCTCATAAGAACGTTACCATCCAAGAATTTCACCCTGGTTGGTGTTTCCCGTCTACAAGTGTGAAGGTGCAGACAATAAGGGAGGAGGAAAGGTGGGAGGACAAGTAGTTTGTTTTTTTTTCCAAGAAACTAGAGTCCTCTTGGGTTTTAAACAGGAAATGCAAGCCCTTCTCTGATTCTTGTCTCAGAGTCCTTAGCCTGTTCAGCCTTAGCTCAAACTCATAGCATAAAGGGTGAAGACCATACATCCTATTCAATGTAAAAAAAAAAAAATACTATATTATTTTTCTTCCTTTTCAGTAAACAGAGTAAAATACATTGACAAATCACCTCTCAGTTCAAACTAGAGCAAATGACAAAAGCTTGAACATAACCACGCAATTTGCTACGTTAAAAAAAACCAGCATTCATATTTTTAAAGGTCATAAAAGAATTTACTAAGGCTTCACTGAAAAAATGTCAACTTTGAAACAGTAAATTGTGACTATCTTCAACAAAAGGACTGGAGCAGCAAATTATTTAAGTCTTTCTCTAGTTTATACAAAGCCATGAAAAATGGAATTTCTTTGCTAAACACAGCATAAGAACGCTGTGGGGGAAAATGTAAAAGAAATAGTAATACCCACTATGCACTTAAAAATTTTACTGGTACTATTATTCAGACTTTTTAAGCAAAACCATGACATTTCTCTGAACCTCACAAGAGCAGTCCTCCTGTTTGCAACAATGTTATAAATGATTTCACATAAAATGTCATCAAATCGATTTCACTTTTGTGGCATTGTGGTTGATTTGAACCAAAAAAAGATCCAGTGCTTGTGGGATGGTTTCTGATTTTCTTCCTAATGTGGTTGCTTACAGAGTGTCAAGGGAATTACAGGGGAGTAGATTAGACAGTTTGTTTAAAAAAAAACCAAAAACTTAAAAGTAATTTCTAATTGATACAGTGTAGGTTTTACTACTACTCGCATAGTTTAAAAGTGCAGTACAGTACACAGGGGATACAGTTTATCGGTGGCTAAGTATATTCTTTATAGGATAAGCAGTGACCCAAATTATTGTTATATTATTTCATCCCTTCCCCAACATAATCACTTCTTGTCTAGAGTTATGTTATGGGTAAAGGGAGGAATCTGGACAATGTAAATATTATCCACTGGAATTTTTAGTTACAGTTCGCACTATCCTATCCAGCTCTTCACTGTAACACACACAGGGGACCTATATTTACTAAAATGTGTTAAACTTGGCCATTAACTTGCGCTATCGGCTGATTTTAATGCCGACACTGATGGGCGATTTCATGCCTGATTTACTAAAAGGCACAAAGCCTTTTATAAACTGGGTATTAATAGAGGGGTTTAGCCATATGCATTACCAATGGTATTAGTACTTGCTCTTATGGGCAAACTGATCTCCTCTCCCTCTTCCCCTCAACATAAGGTCAACGTGCGGGAGGCCCACCACCCCGTCCCAAAGATTAAAAAAAAAAAAAAAAAAAATCAAGGGACTTCTGTAGCACAACCCACCTTCAAACTCCCAAACCTGTCACTTCCAATGTTGGGAATGAGAAGATGGGCAAGAGGGATCACCTCTCCTTCTAGCCACGTGACCTCTGGTGCTCGCTTGGCCCAAGCATCTACTGACATGTTAAAGTGCATTAAGTAACACAACTAATAGCATGCATTATAGTATAATAACGTGTTAGCAAGTGTTTAATGCAGGTTAGCATTTGTGTTAGCATTAGCACTATTTAGTAAATAGGTTCTTCATGATTCATAGAATAACAATCGTGATCACTGCATTATTGTTCTACATATGGATGTTGGTTTTTGACAAGTGCAATAAGACTTTGGGGGTTACTTCTAGAGTATCATACCAGTACCAATGCTAGGAAATGAATACTGGCATTGTGTCACAAAGAATGAAATCAAGGCTGATAATCTTTAATTATAATTAAGTAGCAATTCCATGCCTTATATTCCAACTATTTAAAATAAAATCAGATATTTAAAGCTTATTTGAGAACGAATTACATGAAAACTGTATTATGCGGTATGTTTCCCATAAAATTCCTCTTTTGATGCCATTATGACTTTTAACTTGTAAAATAATGGCATTTTACTCAGAATATATTTTTAATTTCGACATTTAAAGTAAGAAATTAATTTAGATAGATATCAATATGCTTCTCATCCAGGTCCTCCCCCAAAAACCAGAATTTTTATCTTAAGTAAATATTTCAGCAATATACATTTTCAATACACAAAAACTTGGATATGAGTTGTTAGTTTATGCTAGTATTATGGGCAAATTCTAAGAGCTCGATTCATCAAAAAATATTTTAGCCAGAAGAGAATGAATATTGGGTTACAATTCATTTTGGCTTTTTTGTCATAAATATAGCAGACGGGCCAATGGCATTCTACTATCTAAATTTCCTAGAATCTTTGGGGTGGATTTTAAAAGGCCTGCGCGCGTAAATCCTTCCGTATTTATGCACGCAGGGCCCTCGTGCGCTGGCGCGCCTATTTTGCATAGGCCGCCGGCGCGCGTAAGTCCCGGGGCTTTCGAAAAGGGGCAGGAGGGGGCGTGTCCGGGGGCATGCCGCGGCGTTTCGGGGGCGTGGTCGAGGCCTCCGGACCAGCCCCCGGGACCAGAGGACGGAGCGGGGTTGGCAGCCGGCGCGCCGACAAAGGTAGGGGGGGTTAGATAGGGCCGGGGAGGTGGGTTAGGTAGGGGAAGGTGGGGGGAGGGTGAAGGAAAGCCCTCCGAGGCCGCTCCGAAATCGGAGCGGCCTCGGAGGGAACAGGCAGCGCACGCTGGGCTCGGTGCGCGCAGGTTGAACAAATGTGCACCCCCTTGCGTGCGCCGACCCCAGATTTTATAAGATACGTGCGGCTACGCGCGTATCTTATAAAATCCAGCGTACTTTTGTTCGTGCCTGGTGCGCGAACAAAAGTACGCGATAGCGTATTTTTTAAAGATCTACCCCTTTGTGTGAAAGCTAGGTATTGAGATATTGCAGCTGACGATGACTGTGTGCAAAAAACAAATACTCCAAAATGAACGCATACATCAAAAGGATCCTGAATCTCCCAGTACCAAATTTGCCAACAATCTAAAAATAAATATAAAAAAAAAATAAAAAATGTTTTCTCGAGTAATTGGCATACCAAAATGGTTGTTGAAAATTCTGGAAAGGAACTTGGGCTAATTTGGTTGACAGCAGCTTTGATTATTAAGATGGTTTCATTCATGGATTTATGGATATGAGTGATGATGATGATGATTCCAAAGTAGGATGCAATTTTGCAGCTGTAAAGATATATGGGGGACACGTTGAACAGCCCGCATTTGTTGCAATGTACAAGGGCACTTTTAAGCCCATGCATGGTGCAGTCGATTTTGAAAAAGAAACCACAATACTCTTTCCTTTTGAAAATGAGCGAATGTAAAGTATATTATGCACCTACTACTTAAGCAGGAAGCTGAGAAGGGACACATAAAGCACACATGCATTTGAAAAACAAATGTATACACACAGTTTGCCCAATCCAAATATACCCACAGGAATGCCTTTTATTAATCCCAATTTCAAGTATACACCTATGAGAGCCCGCACATACTTTTAACTGGGCAGAGGAGAACATTTTTCAGCAAAGCCATTTTTTTTTAAATTTATTCTTTATTCAATTTTCATTCAAAAAAGTTTTTAAACAAAAATATACATAAGTAATATTGATACAAAGAAGAAAAATCAGAAGGTAATTACACGTATAGCATAATAATCTGTGTCTCAATTACTTTTCAAATAATAAGGGGGAAAAGAAACATAAATGTTACATAATAAATCATAATTATAGGAAGAGAGAGAGAGAATTTTCATTCATTTTGGACCATTTATACTTCCGCCTTCAATATTTTTATCTCGTAAAAATGTCTCCAAATGCAATGGGTCAGAGAAACTATACTTATTTCCTTGATAAGTCACATAACAAACACATGGATATTTCAAAAAAAAGCTAGCAGCTATTGCAAGCAACTTTACTTTCAAGGAAAGGAAATGCCTCCTCCTGGCCTGAGTGGCCCTAGAGTCATCTGGAAACATAAAAATTCTCTGGCCACAAAAGTTAAGATCTTTGTGTTTGAGAAAATCTCTAAACAATCTTTCTTTGTCTGACTCTGAATATAATGAAACAAAAAGGGTAGCTCTTTTCTGTATGATGTCTATTGACTCTTCGAGGAACTCTGTCAATAGAAGAGTCAGCAAAGCCATTTTATCCAAGTATTTGTCAGGGTAAATGGCTTTGAAAATTCTTCTGTATACATTGGACAAGAAATATTCTCAGTAGAAACTCCTTGCATGCCATCGGCGGACCCATCGGGGTCGAGGGAGCCAGAGGAGTCCTCGGTCACTCGAGGCAGGCAGGCAGGCCGCCTTCCTACAGGCCTCAGAGCCCCGAGCTGGCACCACAGCCTAGAAACAAAGGGAGCCACGGTAAGACCGCCCACTTCACCGACGTAGGCCAAGCTCTCCCAGCCCTTTAAAGGGCCCAATGGCGCTAGGCGTCGCGCGCCTAAGGAGCGCGACAAAGGGGCCTGCCCCTTTGTGAGCCCCTTCGTGCAGCCCCAAAGTGCAGCTCTGCAGATCAATCCAGACCAACTCGCTCCTCCCGAGGATGGCCACCCTATTACAGCTGGGCTCTACAATATACCAGACTGTAGCAGTCGATGTTCGAGAACTGCCGGGGTAAGGCCTTAATTTATTTTACCCTCCTTAACCATTACACTCATAACGCTGACCACGAGGCTCCTCTCCCCCTTCTCCGGTGACCGATGCCTTCGAATCCAGCCCCCACTAGGCAGGCAGCCAACTAATCAACTGAGCCACGGAACAACCCATTGAAGACGGCAACCACAAGCCCCCACGTAGGCTCTCGCTTCAGATGCCTTCAAACTTACTACCCCCGCCTCTCAAACTTCAGCAGACTTCCAACTTCCAACGCACCCTAAGCGGTCTCACCGCCTCCTAGCTCTCATACCCACCATCTATACTCAAGCTGACTCCAACACTCATCCAACAGTCAAACTGTCCCAGCCCGCTTCCTTCCTTCATACAATTCATTCCAACACTCAAGAACTTCCAATCAATTACCCCTGCCGCAATCCTCAGTTGATAGCCTATTCCAATAGAGACCTTCCATCCCCTATCCACCACAGATACGCTAAGGCCTAAAGATAACCACACGTGGCAATTCCTGACCACGTCAACACTCTAAACCTCTAAAGATGCAAGGATACACAATACCCCGCTTATTCCATAGCCCTTCCATTAAGATGAAATCACCAATGCAGCACCAATTCAAACCCTATAGAAATCTCATTCCGGTCATGATCTCCCCTCTTACCCAATTCCTTGGGCTTGCCTTATTCACTCTAACCCTATTCAATGCTAAATCGATCACCAAAAAAACCCACATACTACACGACTACCTGCTTGACTACAAACCAGACATCTGTGCGATCACAAAGACTTGGCTGAAGCTGACGGATACAGTCTTAATAAATCAACTTCCCACCCAGATATATGACATTTCAATTCCTCGACAAAAGAAAAGAGGGGGAGGACTTCTCTTGGCAGCCAAAAAAGATCTCAATCTCACTCTACAACCTATCAACTCAATTTCTAAACTAGAGGTAGGACTGTTCAAATCCAAATCACTCCAGATCCTCCTCATATATGCCCCCCCCCCCCCGGGTTGCTAGATTCGGATGCCCCACCTTTAGTGGAAATCATAGCTAAATACCTGACCCTAGATTCACCAGCCATTATCCTTGGGGACTTTAATCTACATATTGACACCAACCCTCTATCATCCAACTGTGAAGCACTCCTATCCTCCCTCACGGACATGGGCTTCATTCAACTCATCAACCAACCCACACATAAAGCAGGTCACACACTTGACTTCATCTTCACAAATGCCAACCTCACACAACTCTCACCCCCTTTATGCCTCCCAATACCATGGTCAGACCACTTTATGATTACCTCCACTCTCAAAACGACAACAAGACCTCCTGCCCCCCCCCCCCCCTCCACCTACCACACTGTGCTATAGGAAACCCTGCCCATCAGAAGCCCTCAGCAACTCCCTGATCAAAGAACTTCCCAACCTGGATCTCTCAAACCCCAACGCAGCCATACTCTCTTGGCAAAATATCACAGAAACCATAGCTAACAACTTATGCTCACTTTCGTCAAAGAATATCAACCCTACTCTGAACAATAAACAACAGTGGTTCTCAAAGGAACTCCGCTCATTAAAACAAAGCCTGAGACAGAAAGAAAAGAAATGGCGGAACTCCCCCAACCCCCATTCTCTAGCCATATACAAAGCTGCACTCCACCACTACAGAACTGTGACACTACAAACTAAAAGATTTTTACATCCACCGTATCCACTATATGACTTTCGATGCGAAGGCTCTCTTCTCTTACGTCTCGGATCTCACTAAAACTACCACCTCATCGATCCCTGATGACCTAGCCCAATCGAAAGCCAATGAGCTGGCCATTTTCTTCCAGAACAAAATCTCCAACACTCTGGCTAGATTACCCTCTAGCCCTAACACTCCATCTTCGAATCCTCTCTACCACCCTAACTCTGATGCGGTGTTGGACTCTTTCGAGCCCACTTACACTACAGAGGTTGAAACCCTGCTAAAAAGAATGAAACCCTCCACTCACCCGCTAGACCAAATTCCATCCAAACTGCTCCTTCTAGTACCGGACTCCATCTCCAAATATCTAGCAGACATCATCAACTGCTCTCTCTCACAAGGAATCTTCCCGGATGCTCTCAAATTAGCCACCCTCAAACCTATACTTAAAAAACCGAACCTGGACCCGGATGACCCCAACAATTATCGACCTATATCTAACCTGCCGTTCATAGCCAAGATCATGGAGAAAGTGGTAAATAATCAACTATCAAATTACTTGGAAGAGCATAAAATTCTCCACCCTTCACAATATAGATTCCGGAAAGAACATAGTACCGAATCCCTCCTCATCTCACTCTTAGATCAGACATACTTGGGCCTTGACAAAGGACACTCCTTCCTGCTAGCACTCCTCAATATCTCCGCAGTGTTTGACACAGTTAACCACTCTACACTATTAAACTGACTATCAGACATGGGAATCACAGGATCCGCTCTCAGATGGCTTGACTCATTTCTCAGCAATAGAGGCTATAAGGTTAAAATCAATAATAAGGAATCTCCTCGCACCAATTCACCACTCGGAGTCCCCCAGGGCTCCTCTTTATCTCCCACTCTATGTAATATCTACCTCCTCCCTCTCTGTCAACTACTCACGACACTAAAACTGAATTTCTATATATACGCAGACGACGTTCAGATTTTGATCCCCATAACTGGCTCTTTGGATTCAGCAGTCAAGCTATGGGATTCTCACTTGCAAATGATCAACTGTCACCTTACAGGTTTTAACTTGGTGCTAAATACTGCCAAGACAGAACTCCTGCTTATCACTCCAGAAGACAGTCAACACCAACAACAGCCGTGCGCTAACATCCAAATCTCCCATACTAGAGACCTGGGAGTCATTATTGACAGTCATCTAAGCTTAAAGAAGTTCTTAAACCATACTACCAAGGTGTGCGTCTATAAATTACAGGTGCTCAAAAAACTCAAACCTCTTCTATACCACCATGATTTCAGAACTGTTCTCCAAGCCATCCTGTTCTCCAAGGTCGACTATTGCAATTCCATCCTGCAAGGTCTGCCTGCCGCTACAATTAAACCCCTCCAATTGCTTCAAAACGTGGCGGCGAGAATCCTGACAAACACTAATCGGAGAGAGCACATCACGCCTATACAAAAAGATCTGCACTGGCTCCCAGTCAACTTTAGAATTCTCCACAAATCACTCACTATGATTCACAAATGCATCTACCATCAGACCCCCCTTCACCTACTACATCCGCTCAAACTACACACTACGGCCAGACCTATAAGAGACGCTTATAAGGGATCCCTACACGATCCCCCAAACAAAGTGATACACAGATTAAACATCAGAGACCGGCATTTTCAACAGCAGGTCCCTCTATCTGGAACGCCTTGCCCCCGGACCTCCGGCAGGAAACCTGCCTCCTGACCTATAAAAAGAAACTCAAGACATGGCTGTTTGGTCGAGCCTTTCCCTGCTCCTAGTCCAATACTTCCATCACAGAACTTAATCCTCTGTTTCTCTCCGTTTTACATAAACTAGCATTAAGTCACATAAACATGCCATAATTCTAGAGGCAAATTTAGAGGTTGGCTCTCCTAGCCTTCCCCTCACTCTCTGTAAATAGTTTTCTACTATTGTATCTCCCCCCTCTCCTTTTCCAATTCCCAGTTACTCACCCCTTGTTATAATGTAACTTTATGCTTCTACTAATTTCCATCTCATATAACTCAAGCTTAAATATAGTAATCATATTTAATTATATAATTACTATATTTATATATTCTATATTTATATATATTATATATATATATATATATATATATACTATATACTATATTTATATAGTCTTATCGTAATTTATATATATATACTACTATATATATATATATATACTTATAGTAATTTATATATATATACTATATACTATATTTATATAGTCTTACAGTAATTTCCGTCTTAATTTCTGTCTCATATAACTCAAGCTTACCGTTGAAGGAACCTTTATCAACCACATTGACTCTCACCCTGACCACTTCCATAACTCCCCCACCCCCCTCCCTGTCTTAGTCCCTGCCCCGCCACCACCCCCGCTGCTTACCTCTCCATGTTTCCCCCGTCCACAAGATATATGAATAATTGCCTAAGATAAACCTACAGCCGAGCTCAATCTAGCTGATTATGTATCGCTTTCTATTGTTTTTCATTGTTTTCACTGACTATTTTACCACTCTTCAGTTGTTATCGTTCTAAAAAATCTTTCCTGTCCTCCGGCTCCCATGTTTTTCGCTCCCTGTTTGATGTGACTTTTACCTTCTATATAGTTGTTAATTGGTTTTCCCCCTGTTCTATTGTAAACCGGTACAATAAGACCGCGTCTTGAGTATCGGTATAGTAAAAGAATTTAAATAAATACAATTAATAATTTTGATTTTGACTCTGTTACTGTTAAAAGCTTTGTTCTATGTAAACCGATTTGATTTGTATCTAGAAAGCTACCTACTATTTAGGAAAACACAATAGCCAAGGCTCAATTGCAACAGCATTGACCAGAGTAGGACCCCCGCACCATACCCTGAACAAAAGTACTTAAATTTGCAATCAGTGAAATTACAGAAAGATCTGTTGTAACTTCAGCGGATATCCGACTATCCTGGCCCTTGTTTGGCTGTAGTGCTCTGTGTGGCCATCCCTTGAAAGGGCTGAGCAACCAGAATTCGCAGGCATAGCTGCTTTATGCTTTATTATCTGGGTAAGCCAATAACCCACATCTTGCATGTCCCATAACATATATATTTATTCTCCTTCATTTTGACCCTGGCATGTTCATCATAATTAAGCCATGCCCAACCCACATAATCTTTATTGGCCACCAAAATTGTGTTAGCATATACAAGTAAAGGCTGAAGAGGTTAAGGCTGTTCAGCTTGAAGAAGAGACGGCTGAGGGGAGTATATAATAGAGGTCTTTAAGATCATGAGAGTCTTGAATGAGTAGATGTGAATAGGTTATTTACACTTTCGAATAATAGAAGGACTAGGGGGCATTCCATGAAGTTAGCAAGTAGCACATTTAAGACTAATCGGAGAAAATTCTTTCGCTCAACGCACAATAAATGATGACATAGACTTAATTGGCATCTTAGAGACATGGTGGAAAGAGGATAACCAATGGGACAGTGCTATACCGGGGTACAAATTATATCGCAATGACAGAGAGGAGCACTCGGGAGGAGGTGTGGCGCTTTATGTCCGGGATGGCATAGAGTCCAACAGGTTAAACATCCTGCGTGAGACTAAATACAAAATTGAATCCTTATGGGTAGAAATCCCTTGTGTGTCGGGGAAGACTATAGTGATAGGGGTATACTACTGTCCACCTGGTCAAGATGGTGAGACGGACAGTGAAATGCTAAGAGAAATTAGGGAAGCTAACCAAATTGGTAGTGCAGTAATAATGGGAGACTTCAATTACCCCAATATAGACTGGGTAAATGTATCATCGGGTCACGCTAGAGAGATAACGTTCCTGGATGGAATAAATGATAGCTTTATGGAGCAATTGTTCAGGAATCGACGAGAGAGGGAGCAATTTTAGATCTAATTCTCAGTGGAGCACAGGACTTGGTGAGAGAGGTAATGGTGGTGAAGCCACTTGGCAATAGTGATCATAATAGGGATGTGAATCGTTTTAGGACGATTAAAATTATCGTCCGATAATTTTAATATCGTCTTAAACCGTTATGGAACACAATACAATAGAGATTCTAACGATTTATCGTTATAAATCGTTAGAATCGTGAGCCGGCACACTAAAACCCCCTAAAACCCACCCCCGACCCTTTAAATTAAATCCCCCACCCTCCCGAACCCCCCCCCCCAAATGACTTAAATAACCTGCGGGTCCAGCGGCGGTCCGGAACGGCAGCGGTCCGGAACGGGCTCCTGCTCCTGAATCTTGTTGTCTTCAGCCGGCGCCATTTTCCAAAATGGCGCCGAAAAATGGCGGCGGCCATACACGAACACGATTGGACGGCAGGAGGTCCTTCCGGACCCCCGCTGGACTTTTGGCAAGTCTCGTGGGGGTCAGGAGGCCCCCCACAAGCTGGCCAAAAGTTCCTGGAGGTCCAGCGGGGGTCAGGGAGTGATTTCCCGCCGCGAATCGTTTTCGTACGGAAAATGGCGCCGGCAGGAGATCGACTGCAGGAGGTTGTTCAGCGAGGCGCCGGAACCCTCGCTGAATGACCTCCTGCAGTCGATCTCCTGCCGGCGCCATTTTCCGTACGAAAACGATTCGCGGCGGGAAATCGCTCCCTGACCCCCGCTGGACCTCCAGGAACTTTTGGCCAGCTTGTGGGGGGCCTCCTGACCCCCACGAGACTTGCCAAAAGTCCAGCGGGGGTCCGGAAGGACCTCCTGCCGTCCAATCGTGTTCGTCTATGGCCGCCGCCATTTTTCGGCGCCATTTTGGAAAATGGCGCCGGCTGAAGACAACAAGATTCAGGAGCAGGAGCCCGTTCCGGACTGCTGCCGTTCCGGACCGCCACTGGACCCGCAGGTTATTTAAGTCATTTGGGGGGGGTTCGGGAGGGTGGGGGATTTAATTTAAAGGGTCGGGGGTGGGTTTTAGGGGGTTTTAATGTGCCGATTTTGCGATTTTTCGATTTTTCACGATTTTTCACGATATTTTACCCCCCCAAACGGCAACAATACGATTCCCTCCCCCTCCCAGCCGAAATCGATCGTTAAGACGATCGAGGACACGATTCACATCCCTAGATCATAATATGATCAAATTTGATTTAATGACTGGAAAAGGAACAGTGTGCAAATCCAAGGCTCTCGTGCTAAACTTTCAAAAGGGAAACTTTGATAAAATGAGAAAAATTGTTAGAAAAAAACTGAAAGGAGCAGCTACAAAAGTAAAAAATGTCCAAGAGGCATGGTCATTGTTAAAAAATACCATTCTAGAAGCACAGTCCAGATGTATTCCAGATGTATTCCACACATTAAGAAAGGTGGAAAGAAGGCAAAACGATTACCGGCATGGTTAAAAGGGGAGGTGAAAGAAGCTATTTTAGCCAAAAGATCTTCATTCAAAAATTGGAAGAAGGATCCAACAGAAGAAAATAAGATAAAGCATAAACATTGGCAAGCTAAATGTAAGACATTGATAAGACAGGCTAAGAGAGAATTTGAAAAGAAGTTGGCTGTAGAGGCAAAAACTCACAGTAAAAACTTTTTAAAATATATCCGAAGCAGAAAGCCTGTGAGGGAGTCAGTTGGACCGTTAGATGATCGAGGGGTTAAAGGGGCACTTAGAGAAGAGAAGGCCATCACGGAAAGATTAAATGATTTCTTTGCTTCAGTGTTTACTAAAGAGGATGTTGGGGAGGTACCCGTAATGGAGAAGGTTTTCATGGATAATGATTCAGATGGACTGAATCAAATCACGGTGAACCTAGAAGATGAGGTAGGCCTGATTGACAAACTGAAGAGTAGTAAATCACCTGGACTGGATGGTATACACCCCAGAGTTCTGAAGGAACTAAAAAATGAAATTTCAGACCTATTAATAAAAATTTGTAACTTATCATTAAAATCATCCATTGTACCTGAAGACTGGAGGATAGCAAATGTAACCCCAATATTTAAAAAGGGCTCCAGGGGCGATCCGGGAAACTACAGAACTTCAGTGCCAGGAAAAATAGTGGAAAGTGTTCTAAACATCAAAATCACAGAACATATAGAAAGACATGGTTTAATGGAACAAAGTCAGGATGGCTTTACCCAGGGCAAGTCTTGCCTCACAAATCTGCTTCACTTTTTTGAAGGAGTTACTAAACATGTGGATAAAGGTGAACCGGTAGATATAGTATACTTGGATTTTCAGAAGGCGTTTGACAAAGTTCCTCATGAGAGGCTTCAAGGAAAAGTAAAAAGTCATGGGATAGGTGGCGATGTTCTTTCGTGGATTTGCAAACTGGCTAAAAGACAGGAAACAAGAGAGTAAGATTAAATGGGCAATTTTCTCAGTGGAAGAGAGTGGACAGTGGAGTGCCTCAGGGATCTGTATTGGGACCCTTACTTTTCAATATATCTATAAATGATCTGGAAATAAATACGACGAGTGAGATAATCAAATTGCAGATGACACACAATTGTTCAGAGTAGTTAAATCACAAGCAGATTGTGATAAATTGCAGGAAGACCTTGTGAGACTGGAAAATTGGGCATCAAAACGGTAGATGAAATTTAATGTGGATAAGTGCAAGGTGATGCATATAGGGAAAAATAACCCATGCTATAATTACACAATGTTGGGTTCCATATTAGGTGCTACAACCCAAGAAAGAGATCTAGGTGTCATAGTGGATAACACATTGAAATCGTCAATACAGTGTGCTGCGGCACTCAAAAAAGCAAACAGAAAGTTGGGATTTATTAGAAAGGGAATGATGAATAAAACGGAAAATGTCATAATGCCTCTGTATCGCTCCATGGTGAGACCGCACCTTGAATACTGTGTACAATTCTGGTCGCCGCATCTCAAAAAAGATATAATTGCGATGGAGAAGGTACAGAGAAGGGCTACCAAAATGATAAGGGGAATGGAACAACTCCCCTATGAGGAAAGACTAAAGAGGTTAGGACTTTTCAGCTTGGAGAAGAGACGACTGAGGGGGGATATGATAGAGGTGTTTAAAATCATGAGAGGTCTAGAACGGGTAGATGTGAATCGGTTATTTACTCTTTCGGATAGTAGAAAGACTAGGGGGCACTCCATGAAGTTAGCATGGGGCACATTTAAAACTAATCGGAGAAAGTTCTTTTTTACTCAATGCACAATTAAACTCTGGAATTTGTTGCCAGAGGATGTGGTTAGTGCATTTAGTATAGCTGTGTTTAAAAAAGGATTGGATAAGTTCTTGGAGGAGAAGTCCATTACCTGCTATTAAGTTCACTTAGAGAATAGCCACTGCCATTAGCAATGGTTACATGGAATAGACTTAGTTTTTGGGTACTTGCCAGGTTCTTATGGCCTGGATTGGCCACTGTTGGAAACAGGATGCTGGGCTTGATGGACCCTTGGTCTGACCCAGTATGGCATTTTCTTATGTTCTGCCAGAGCATGTGGTTAGTGCAGTTAGTGTAGCTGGGATCAAAAAAGGTTTGGATAAGTTCTTGGGGGAGAAGTCCATTAACGGCTATTAATCAAGTTTACTTAGGGAATAACCACTGCTTTTAATTGCATCAGTAGCATGGGATCTTCTTAGTGTTTGGGTAATTGCCAGGTTCTTGTGGCCTGGTTTGGCCTCTGTTGGAATCAGGATGCTGGGTTTGATTGACCTTTGGTCTGACTCAGTATGGCAATTTCTTATGCTCTTATGTTCTTATGCTGAACAGTTTATTAAATACCGCATATTTCTGCTTCAACAGTACACACGTTGTTTCAGTATGCACAAATATTTCCAATGCAAGAAAACACATACCTTCTCTACCTATTTTATAAACATGCATGTTTATATTTTCGGCAAGTAAAATTATAACATGAACGCATAGGTAGATATTTCCTATACCCCTATAAGGTGCCTTCCTTATAGGGGATTAGGGAGGACTATAGGGAGGGTTATAGTGGTCTTCATTCTTCACATATACCATTTTGAAAATACTTGGAGTAGTGCATACTATTGCTGATGCCTCCACCAGTTCATTCAGTCTTTCTTTAGTACACCTGGACTTTTTAGCACTTCATCCTGAACGCCTGCCAGTTCACCCAAAACTCCCACCCAAAAACTGCAGACAACAGACATGTCCGATTTTAATTGCATGAGTCAATTAGCAGGTATAAAAGAGTATGAAGTTTGGTAACGTATCCACGTATATTTCTGTACACTGTCCCAGAATGCCCCTATTTTGTCCCTTTTTCCACTGGTAAACTATACGCACAAAACTGAAAATACATGTGTTTTTTCAACCTTTATCTGCAGAGGTCATCTCTCCTGCAGCTACCAGCCTTCGTGAGTACCTTCTCTCATCAGTCTCTGCCTTGTCTCACCACAGAATAGATTCTCAGCATACCCCACTCCGCGGACCACTACCAGACCCTTCACTTCCAGCTTCTGGTGAGACCTTCTCTGCACTTGATACAACTCAGTGCCTGGGCTGAACTTAATCATCAGAGACCTACTCCACTGGCTGAGGAATGCAGGCCGCTCCTCGGGCCTTGCCAACTGCTGTATTATAATAAAGCTTCTATTCTCTCTGTGGTCATTGCTGAGGAGTCAGCCTATTGCTGTATTTTCCCCACAGGGCCCCTCCCCGTGGGAGGAGTCATCAATACAGCAACCAAGGGTCCACAAACATGTCAAACTTACAACAATAAATATCCAACCACTTATCCCTAGAAAGGCCCGATCTGAAGCTTGGATATGTGCTGGGTTACTCTCAAGTTTATTATTCAATAGTTTATAAACTTTGGAGATGAGGTCTATAAGTTTAGCGATTGTAGAGCAGAAACATTAAAAAAGTGACCTACCCGCCCCCATTTCTGTGGACTTTATTGGACCAACAGTAATGGTATAGTTGTCAGTAGGCTAAGAATTCAGATGTGGGCAAGTGCTTAGTAGAACATAGAGATTAGAATAGAACCATATGGTTTCCCTCCCAAATATGATCGAGATGAGAGATACCACACTCCTTTCACATTGTGAAGGACTGACAGGGTCGGCATGGTGGAACACTGACATTATGGAATACGTGTGTTTGGTGAAAAGGGAGCTACCCCTCACAAGTTTAGTCTTCCATTTCTCCCATATGTTTAAGGTAAGGCGGAAAGTGGGCATCATTTGAGGACAAGCTCTCCAAGTGTTTTTCGCTTGCCAGGGAGTTGCCAACAAAGGCATTCCTGACATTTGTGATTGTTCAATGATTACCCAATGTTTAATATCCCCCAGATGATCAGAATCCTCAATTGTGCTGCTACATAATACCATGTGAGATTAGGTATCCCCAGGCCTCCCTCCATTTTACACTGATACAAAGTTGATCTACTATCCCGGGATGGATGGCGTTTCCAAATGAAGCTAAAAATCTCACTCTGCCACCCTCTCAGGATGTTGTAAGCAATAGTGATGGGTAGCGTTTGGAAAAGACAGAGGAAGCAGGTTAATCTTAACCATGGCTATGTGTCCCAGCCACGATAAGGAAAGACTAGACCATTTTTCCAGATCATGTCGTATCTGTTGTAATAAGGGGTGATAGTTTAAGGTGAATAGATCTATCGGATGCCTACTCAACTGGATCCACAAATATTTACATTTACAGGATGCCCACCTAAAGGGATGAGCCTCCCTCAAATACTTCGCTAAATCTGGATGTCAAGTAATATTTAGGATTTCCGATTTGTCGAAACTGACCTTAAAGCCAGATACCTGGTTAAATTAGTAAACGCATTAAAGGGTAGATTTTCAAAGAAGCGCGCGTCCATGTACGTGCGCTACCCAGCGCGCACACATAGATACCCGATTTTATAACATGCGTGTGCAGGTGCGCACATGTTACAAAATCGGGGGTTAGCGCGTGCAAGGGGGTGCACATTAGTGCAACTTGTGCGCACTGACACCCGCAGCCTTCCCCCATTCCCAACTCCCTTTGCTAACCTCCCTTCCCCTTCCCCAACCTACCCACTCCCTAGACCTAACCTAGATCCCCCCGACCTTTGTATTACCTTTTGAGCCTGCCTCAAGGCAGGCACAGGTTGCACGCCAGCAGCCTACCGGCACGCAATCCCCTGGTACAGCGGCAAATGGCCACTGTACCGGTAGCCTCTGACTCCGCCCCCTCCCTGCCCCTTTTCTGAAGCCCCAGGACTTACTCACATCCTGGGGCTTTACGCGTGTGGCCAGGCCTTTTTAAAATAGACCCGGCATGCGTAAGCCCACCTACGTGCGTAAATCCACAAGATTTACGTGCGTAGGCTTTTGAAAATCCGGGCCTAAGTATATATTAAACAGCCAAAGAGATCTATGCGGATAAGTGAGCGTAAACATAATGTCATCCGCAAAGAGTGAAAGATTAAAGGAATTGTTTGGTAAAGTGCACTGCTCTTTTTCAGATATCTAATAACAATAAGCTAAATTTATTTTTCTCTTACTGGCTGTTGGTATTCAGTGTTTTCTAATGTTCCCTACAAACTATTCTCACCTTTCATTTCAGTGTTTCTTAGGGATGTATAGGCAAAATATTTTCAGTTAAGCTTATTCTATTCATTTCTACCTGTTTTTTGGCCAAATTTCTGTGGTTTTTTTTTAGGGGGGGTTGAGGTCAGTTTTTCAGATTTTTCATTTCGGCAAATAGTGCATGCTGTCTGCAAACTGCACACATTATTTGCCGAAATGAAAAATCTGAACATTTTTTTTTGTTTTCTCAGAGACATTTTTGATTCATTTCAGATTTAACCAAACAAAATGAAACTAGCCCGATTTGAGGTATTTTCCCCATAGACACAGAACGGGAGAAAAGCCTTAGGGGTGTGGTTGCCAGTGCCCGCACATGGATGTGTTGATTTTATAACGCGCACGCGTTATAAAATACGATATCCACGCGCACATGCGTGGTGAATTTTAACATCCGCGTGCACACGTGTGGGCGGGTGGCCAGCGTGCGGGGGGGGGGGGGGAGGGATTTTAAAAGGTGACGAACGGCGACGCGAGTAGGGCTTCCCCAGTTCCCTCCCAGTCTGCCCCAATTAAGAAGCGGACTGGGAGGGAACTTCTCTATACACCTACCTAACCTTCCTACCCTTTCCCCTCTCCTCGCTGACCCCATCCTAGCTATTCCCTTTTTTTTTTGGTTCGATTACTTGCTGCTCCTCGGGAGCAGAAGTAATCTCAGCACGTGGCCGGCTGCTGGCACGTGCTTCCCCAAGACAGTGGCTCATGGCGCTGTCCCAGCCCGCCCCTCCCCCACACCCGGGTCCACCCGCGTGTAACGGGGGTTACGCATGTGGCCGGGCCCAAAAATGCATGCAGCGCGCTCAAGGCCCGGCCACGCGAGCAATCGCAATCGCGTGCAGGTCGAGGCTTTTGCCTCGACCTGCACTGCAGACGCCGGATCAACACGCGGGAGCTGGGAGAGGGGCCCGCGCAGCCGGCGCTTGAGCCCATCGGGGTAAGGCCTTTATCCTCTCGCCCCGACCACCGAGGGCCCCCGTGCCGACCACGCGGGAATTTTAAACTTACCTGCGGCTTCCTCATCGGCATCCTGATCCGACCCGACCAGACCTCCAAACGCGAACCAGGGAAGAGTTTACCGGGAAGGACCCCCCCCCCTTTGCCTGACGACGCTGACCAGCAACTCCCGAGGCCAAAAGTCGCGCCGGTGACGTCACAGCAACGCGACCCCGCCAGATTTAAAAGAGAGCAGGCTCTCTGACCCTCCCTTTGCCTCGACCTGCACTGCAGACGCCGGATCAACACGCGGGAGCTGGGAGAGGGGCCCACGCAGCCGGCGCTTGAGCCCATCGGGGTAAGGCCTTCATCCTCTCGCCCCGACCACCGAGGGCCCCCGTGCCGACCACACGGGAATTTTAAACTTACCTGCGGCTTCCTCATCGGCATCCTGATCCGACCCGACCAGACCTCCAAACGCAACTTTTCTCCGCGCCAAAAACCGCCGCGACCGGAAGTCCCGCCCACCGAAGCAAGCCTCCAATAGCAGCCAGCCCAGAGGGGCTTTAAATCTGAGTCAGACCGGCGCCGCGCGCCTTGCGTCGCGCGCCTAAGGAGCACGACAAAGGGGCCTGCCCCTTTGTGTGCCCCTTCGTGTAGCCCCGGAGGGCTACACTTCCAGCTCCGGCTCCAACTAGCCTCTACTCACAAAGACTGCCTCCTCCCCCCGGCCCATCAACAGCACAAACGCAGCACCACTACAACACAAGCGCTACACACTAAAATGTTCCCCACCTTCCCAATACCTATTTTACAACACAGCCTGTCAGCAATAGGAAAACCCAACAGATCATTCATACTACAACACAAACGACAGGCGCTACACCGAAACCTTAAATCATTCACCCCAATTTTGATAACACCCATCACCCAACTCTTAGGCCTCACTGTATTCTCACTTTCACTATTCAATGCACAATCTCTGTCCAAGAAATCTCTAATCCTCAACGACTATCTCCTTGATACCAAACCAGATATATGTGCTATAACAGAAACATGGCTCAAACCCACGGACACAGCAATTATAAACCAACTTCCCACATCAAACTACGACATCTTCTCCATCCCCCGACTGAAAAAAAGAGGAGGAGGACTCCTATTTGCATCAAAAAAAGACCTCGGGTTCATCCAGCACCCATACAACTCAGACTCTAAACTAGAAATGGGTCTCTTCACCTCGGAACAACTACAAATCTTACTCGTCTACGCCCCTCCGGGCCTCCTTGAGACAGACCCCTCCCCCTTAGTAGAGGAAATCACAACCCTCATCAAACTGGACGCTCCAGCAATTATCCTAGGAGATTTTAATCTGCATGTGGACAACCCTACCCCATCATCCAGCTGTGAATCCTTTCTCTCAGCCCTCTCAGCCCTGGGTTTCAAACAATTAGTTACCAAACCCACACACAAAGCAGGCCACACGCTGGATCTTATCTTTATTAACCCAGGCATCAAACATTCTTCACGCCTCAAAAGCAAGAAGGTCCCTTGGTCTGATCACTCACTTATCTCAACCGCATTCTCATTGAAAAAACCCTCCACCTCCAAAGGGCCCTCACCATCTTTCCCATACAGAAGATCCTGCTCTACAGAAGACCTCAGCTCCCACCTAGCCTCTCAACTTCCATCCATTGATCTCTCAAACCCGAACACAGCTCTCCGCTCTTGGAAAGCCATCACAGATTCCATAGCCGACAAGCTATGTCCGCTAGCAACCAAAAAATCACTCCCAAACGCCTCCAAAAGACAACCATGGTTCACGGAAGAACTAAGAAAGCTAAAACAAAATCTAAGACAGAAAGAGAGCGACTGGCGCAAATCCCCAAGCACCAATACACGATCCATCTACAAAGCCACCCTCCATCAATACAAGTCAACTACCTCTAAATCCAAAAGGGACTACTATGCATCCAAGATTCACCACTTAATCTTCGACGCAAAAGCCCTCTTCGCCTATGTCTCCAATCTCACCCAAATCATCCCACAGGAGATTCCCAACGACCTAGCACAATCCAAAGCTGAAGAACTTGCTCTTCATTTTCACAACAAAGTCAACAGCCTTCTAACTCACCTGCCTTCTAATCCCACCGACCCTGCTCTTTACCAGTCTCTTCAACAGTCATCCCTCAACAACAATGGTCTGGAAACACTTGAACCCATCTCTATCTTAGAGATACAAACTCTTATAAGAAGAATGAAACCTTCCTCCCATCCTTTGGATACTATCCCCACCAAACTGCTCCTGGCCATCCCTGACTCCATCGCTAAAACATTGTCGGACATCATAAACTGCTCACTCTCCCAAGGACTATATCCTGATGACCTCAAATTGGCCTCCATCAAACCTCTACTCAAGAAACCCAACTTGGATCCTAAAGACCCCAACAACTTCCGTCCTATCGCCAATCTCCCATTCATAGCCAAGATTCTAGAAAAAGTTGTCAATACTCAACTCTCCGAATACATAGAAGAAAACAAAATCCTATTCCAATCACAATACGGATTTCGCAAATCACTGAACACAGAATCCCTCCTCATCTCCATGTCTGACTTCATATTAATGGGCCTTGACAAAGGCCAATCCTTCCTCTTAATTCTACTGGACCTATCAGCCGCCTTTGATATGGTCAATCATTCCATTCTCACTTCCATTCTGGCTTCTATAGGTATCTCAGGCACCGCTCTCTCATGGTTTAAATCTTTTCTCTCCAACAGAGGCTTCAAGGTTAAGATACAGAACAAAGAATCTTCACGAATGGATGCATCCATAGGAGTCCCTCAGGGCTCCTCACTGTCACCTACACTCTTTAACATTTATCTTTTACCTATCTGCCAACTCCTCTCCAACCTTAACCTCAAACATTTCCTCTACGCCGACGACATCCAGATCGTGATACCCATTAAAGAATCCTACACAAAAACATTGGTTCACTGGGAAAACTGCCTCTTCGAAATTAAACATCTCCTGGCTAACCTAAACCTAGTTTTAAACTCCTCTAAAACAGAACTGCTTCTCATCTCCCCAGATAACAATGCCATCTCTAATCCTCCAACTATCCCAACTACTACACAGGTGAGAGATCTAGGAGTATTAATTGATAACCGGATGAACCTTAAAGCTTCCATCAACAGAACCACCAAGGACTGTTTCCACAAACTCCAAGTTCTGAAAAGAATTAGACCACTCTTCCACACTCAGGACTTCAGAACCATTCTACAAGCCATCATTTTTTCTAAGATCGATTACTGTAACTCTATCCTTCTGGGCCTACCTTCCTCCTATACTAGACCCCTCCAGATGTTACAAAACGCTGCGGCAAGATTACTGACAAACTCCAGGAGGAGGGACCATATATCTCCAATCCTAAAAGATCTCCACTGGTTGCCTGTTCACTTTAGAATCCTCTACAAATCTCTTTCCATAATATACAAAACCATCCATCAACTCACCCCACTCGACTTACAAGTCCCATTCCAAATTTATAACTCCTCCAGACCAACAAGAGACACACTCAGAGGATCTCTTCAAGTGCCCCCAGCCAAAACTACCAAACACATTACCTTGAGAGATCGGGCCTTTTCAACAGCCGGCCCCCTTCTATGGAACTCCATCCCACCGGACCTAAGACAGGAGCCCAGCCTCCCAACCTTCAGAAAGAGACTCAAGACCTGGCTGTTTAAAAAAGCTTTCCCGGACACCGATTAATTCTATTCAGCCAGATTCTACCACTTCCACATGTAAAAATGTTATTACTAATGTAAATACCTATACCTAATGTTATTCTCTCCCTTTTCTTCTCTCCTCCCAGTTCTATTACCTTGTTATTTGTAACTGCTTCCTTCTACACAAATAGGTTATTGAATTGTTCACTGTACACCCCTGTTATATGTAAACCGGCATGATGTGTTTGCAACATGAATGCCGGTATATAAAAATTTTAAATAAATAAATAAATAAATATACGCGTGCTGGCCTTTTAAAATCGGGCCGATAATGAATCCGGCGTTTGGTTCATAATGCATATTCATTTTAAACGCATGCACATCCTTAGTGTTTCTTTACCCCAGCATGGTCACACTTCCAGCTATAAACATTCTTCCTCCAATCAGGAACTCAAGTGCATGACCTCTATAAAGTGCTCGCTCGCTGCTAACCCTAACGCAAATTCAAACATGAGACTTCAGCCCTGTAATGTACAACTTTAAACACTCTACTATTTCTTTGCCTTTAAAAGACAAGAATATAAAATAATCTGCTTCTCCACTGAGTAGTTCTTAAAAATGTATTGCCATCACACTCAATGCTACAAAATTCTAGTATAAATATTTGCTTGTTCCGGCCTAGGTCATAAAAATATACTAATGCATAATCTGTTTGCTCAGCCACCCTTTGCAAATGATTGCGGTCACCATCACTTTATGTTTATTGTACAATTAGACAAAAAAAATATAGAAATACTACAGGCAAACACAAGACAAGAGCAGATACAATTTTGTATGGCTTATTTTTGCTTCACTATTAAATTTGTCACTAATGACCTTTTTCCTAGAGGAAATGTGTTGACAGCAAATAATTAAAGTTGGGTTTAATTAAGGTAGAACTGGGACTAGGAAACAGAACTTCGTTCACTGCTTGATCATTAGTGCCCCAATCTAGTACCCTTTTTCAAGAGAAAATTGTTTGCTGTAGAACATACAGGTGGCCTCTTAATTTGAAATGTATGCGGTTGGTGATTCTGAGGGTTCACAGTTTGCATCGTTTAGTAAAATAAAATTTCATTATGCTTTTCTCCCCCTTTTCCCCTCCCCCCTTCCCAGCCAAAAAAAATATTTTTTTGCAGGGGTGGTGGAGGATAATTCTCATGAGTGGCGATATCCATATAAAATTCAAAGTGATGACTAAGCTACATTATACTCCTTAATGCAAGCAAGCCTCAGCGAGCTGCCTAGTTGCAGCCACAGAAATACACTTTAGGCAAAAGTGCATTATTAGATAGTAATGGTAAATGGCTTCCTATACTCCCACTGATCATTTGCTCTCATTTATTCATTTTCTTTGATTTACATGAAATGGATAAGAGAGCATTTTCACTTCCTCAGAACAAATTGCCTAAATCAAAATTGATAAAATACTTTTTAAATAATTTTCTTTATTTTAAACTATGCAGTTCTTCAATGCAATAATTTACCAATGTTCGAAAGTGCTCTTTCCCCATTTGTTTTATTGAATTAACAGTGCATCATATTACAAATGTCTTTCCTTAACCATTATGGCTGGTTTTAAGACTTTTGCAGTAAAATGCTTGCATTCTCAATCCCACTTCAGGTTTCTATATATAGTACCTACCTACCTATACAAAGTGGTGTACTCTGCAATATATTTTGTTCATCATCAACATTTGTGAAGAAATGGATATATAACCAGTATAGGATGAAGGCTAGTTCTTATGCTTGGCGGTCCGCGGGCTGCGCCTGCGAACCGTCTCACTCACCTTCCTGGTTGGGGCCATCCCCACTGGCTCCCGACACAACCAGGCACCTCCAAGTCCTCTTCACGGCTCTGACACAGCTACACACCGCTGATACTCCACATGGCAGCACGCTGCCAATATGCTGCGCTCCGCCTTAGGTGTTCGTGCACCCGTCATCTTATTTTTAAGGGCCTGCCTGCGGGAAAAGCTCCATGGCCCCACCTGATGACATCACACACTCAGGCTTATAAAAGGCCCTTGCTGTCTCTCCCTCACTGCCTCAGTAACAAGTCCAACTACTTCCTAGTAGTACGTGTTGCTCCAGCATTCCGATCTTCGTCCAGCTTGTCCTCAGTCTTCATCCCTGTCTGCTCCATCCACTTGGCTCGCTTGTTCTTGTCCTCATCTGCCTGCCTTCCCTATCTATCCCTTTTCTTTTCCTGGTTTAACCTCGGTCTGGACCTCGGATATGCCTGACGGCTGCCTGCCTCTGACCATTGCCTAGACCTTGGATGTGCCTGACTGACACCAGTCTACGACCCAGCCTTCTATGGATCTTCTCTCCTGCCATTAGCAGAGACCTCACCTAAGTCCTGCTGGGCCCAGCACCCAAAGGCTCGACCTGAGGGGGAACGTGGATGGTATAGGTGAAGGTCCCGACCGGTCTCTGCTTCACCTGGGTCTGCCTGCCGATGAGGGAAACTGCAGGTCTCATCTCTGCAGGCAGTGCAAATCCTGCCTCGGCCCAGGGTTCCACAGATACAACACTAGTCCAACATTAATAACAGATATTATTGCACCTATTTGGAGGCCAGAAAGGAGGCTGAGGTGAATAGCTCTTTAAGTCAGATTAATATTTTATATACTAACCTGAATTTTGAAAGCGCATCCTCACCAGCCCAATTAGAGGCACATAAGCTGATAATGAATATATATCTTCATTCAGTTGATTCGCCCCCTCATTGTTTTGGCCTCCAGGAGGTAAAAGCAGCTAAACATTGGGTGTCGCTAAATATCTACCGTCGATATAGGATTTAGTCATTATTATGCATTACATTTTCAGCCTCTCAGTTATTCACAACACAAGAACCTGAATACGGATATTCAGAATAAGCAGAAGGTAGAGCCCACCTGTACTGGCCATTATCAGCTTCCACCTCTATTCACAAATGGCTATTCAAACTCCTAGATTAGGCAGTTTTAATTTTTTCCCCCAAGATATTGTTTCTTACGGGAGGAAAACTGTATTTTTTTAATTTACTTTTCCTCCCTTAAACGAGACAGACTGTGCCACATTATTTATTTTTAACTCTGATTTCATTGCAATGGAATTACAAAATAATCTTTGTGGGGGGGGGGGGGGGTGGGAGTTGCAAAATGTTCCATTTGGAGACATTTCTAATAGCCACTTTTAAAGAAACAGTACCACAGAGGCCACTATTCCAATGGGTTTGTCCTGCAAAGTTGGTTGACTTATCTGGACTAACCGTGCGCTTTTAAAAGTCCTGCCCTCTGACCGTATTTAAATTATCTGGCTAAATTAGCCAGATGAAATGTATCCAGATAACCTGGAGTCACATCCAGGGGCATTCAGGGATAGAGTTAAATTAGCTGGAGAAGTTACTCAGTTAACTCTCATATTTAGAGTCAGCTAGATAACATCTGACTAGCTAAGACTTTATCTGGCCGTATTCAGTGGAGCACTTAATTGGCACGGAATAACTCAGACATCCGGCTAACTTTAGCTGGATAACTTCTCTATACCACATGCTCTTGAATATCTGGCTCAAAATGGGGTATACTGTGTTTACTAAACCCCGACAGATGTTTGCCAAGTGCTAAATGCCTTACATTAGCCATAATATTTGGTATTTTAAATAACATAAGCTATTTTAAGCCAAATATCTCCAAAATGGTAATGATGCCTTGCATGCAAATGCTTTGCAAATACAGGCAATTTCATGGAAATAAAAGAATAGGGCTTGCCTGAAAAATCCCAAGCCATGATAATTTCCTGAAGGTTAGCTATAAGGAGTTGTAGCTAACTTTTCCCAGGAGCATCAGGACACTAATGCACATCTCAGTGCATGTAAGATCCCCTTGCCCCACCTCCCCTAATGCTTTTAGAGACTGTCCTAATGCTAAAATAAGAAAAACTCATGCAGTGAACACCCCATCCTTTTGCAAAAAAAAGACACCTCCTTTTTATTTATTTATTGCACTTATGAAGGTGAATTTTTAAAACCCGGAGCATGCATCAATAAGAGGATGCATGACGAAGTCGGGCTTTACGTGCCCCCATCGTATTTTAAAAAGCGCCCACTTACGCGTGTAAATGTCACAGCGAGCACGTCTCAAAAATTTCCAAAAGGGGCGGGTGTGAGCGGGGCATGGGCGTTTCGGGGCCTGGCCAAGAGGCGCACATGTAAATATGTATGCGCCCCGGTACCTGTCGAGGTCCCCTGCCGTGTAACATAACTTCTGCTCTGGATGACGAGCAAGTTGTAAAATAAAAGGATCGAGCCATTTCTGAGGGGGTTTACAGGGTCTGTGGTAACTGGGGGGCAGTGTAGGCTTGCAAACCGGGGCGTTTGGAGGACCTAGCTGTCAACTGGGTGAACTGACGGACAAACTGGTAGACTGGGAATGGCATTGGTGTGCGCCCCTTTTGAAATTCCCTGGCTTGTGCAGAAGTGAGATTTTTGAGCCCACTTAAAATTTGGTGCAAGTGTGCGGGCCGCCAGGCTATTTTATAGCATGCGTGTGGGGCACAATATAACATTCGCAGTCACACACAAAATAGAACCTCATTTCCATATCACCAACAGCTTGTTTGCTGACTTGTATTTCTACATGCACAAGTGGACTAACAGAGCAAACACATTATTGCAGGAAATGAGGTCTAGGCCTAGCCTGTCAATGTAGAACTGGGGTAGGCAACATTTTTTGAAGAGGTGGTGCCACGATTTAAAATTGGGGGTAGGTAACTCTGGTTCATGAGTGCCTGAAGCCGCTCAGCATCCTGATCCACCAGATTTCCTTTCACCCAACTCTTGACATTCATTTTCTGTTAAAAGATTCAAGAGTTATGTAAAAATTATTGAACTGGATGCTTTTCCTCAGGTAAAAACTAAATTATAAAAAGTCGCCAATATACCCCCTATTAGGAAAACAGACCAGGCCAGGCTGCTATAGATCCCTACACAGAAACCCACAGGCTAGCTAGCAGAATGCCTCGCCTCGGTCACACATGCAGAACCTCGGCAAACGCAAAAAATAAAGCGACCTACGCTGCGCGCGCTCCTCACTCCTGCTCCCAATCCTACTTCTTCCTCTCTCCACGGGCTGCTTTCGAAATCCCATACTGGGAATCTGATACGACTTAAGTGCAAGGGGTTTCCACTCCCAAATGACGTGACTCTCCGCCAGTCTGAAATATCATGTCCTCCTCCTCCTCTAGGCCGCTTCATCGCTGCCTGCATGAGCAGGAAACCTGCTTTCTACTCCGAGCGGCAGGGAGGGATCACCCGATCGCAGAGCACCATTATGCAGAAGGGACTTTTTTTTTTTCCCAGGCTTCTTTCAGGAGGAAGCACAGCTGATTAATCAGCTTGATATTACCAGAACTGATTAAACAATGAGACGTCATGGGGTTTTGCTGTCTGTTCTGATGAGTGGCTCATCATAACGGATAATGCGCAACCCCGCCATATCTCCCCTGGGAGTAAACTACCTTTTAATTTTTTCCCCCTCGAAAGATTAATTTTATTGTTATGGAACCTTTCCAATAAGAACAGCAAACTAATCATTAGTCATTTTCAAACAATATGATCTTTGCTGCCTCGACTAGCAGAGAGGTTTCAGAAGATCTCTGTTTTGGGTTTCATTTGTTATCAATTTGCTAGGTTCAATTATGTAATGAGGGAAAGAATTTCCATAGGATATTTCCTTGCTTGCTTCTAGAATCAAAGTTGCGGTGTGAATAAATTATACAGTTAGGGTGTAATTTTAAAAAGGAGTCGCACGTGCAAATATAACACGCTATCGTAGACATTTTTAAAAAGCCATTTGCACACACAGGGCCAAATTTTAAAAGGTGCGCGCGGGCGTAGATTTGTTCGCGCAACCCGGCTGGCCAGCACTTCAGGAACTTGAGCACCTGCCTCTGAGCAAGCGTTAAATTTCCTCTGGAAATAGGAAATGTGCCAGGCAGATTCCCCACTAGCATGCCCCCTTGCATAGCAGGATACTATCTAATAGAGATATGCAGGGGGAAAATATTCATTTTTGGTTCATTTTCAGGAGTTTTTGTTCCTACAAATTTCGGTTTGTGGATTGCTTGATTCATTTAATTTGTGAGAAAAAAAATGAATCAAACAATAAAAACAACAGCCAAAAATCGTAAACAACAGCCACCTGCCCAGAAATATGTCAGGGCCAGGATCCCCTTAAGTTCCCACTTACGTGGTCTGGACAGAATCTGCCGGCAAGGCCTACGCCCAGGACAAAACCTCGAATTTGCATAGGCTGAGTTCGCGGCAACCTACCATGTCCTCGGCCTACTCAAGGCCGACACCTCAACCAAACCCAAGCCCGACATCGGGGTCTGGCCCAGATGCTGGATCCTGATGCCTAGGCCTCAGCCTATGCTGGAGCCCGGACCCAGGCCAAACACTGTGGCCCAGTCCGGAGGTCGGATCCCAAAGCCAGGGCCTCTGCTGGAGCCCGGACCCTGGACCCTGCCCCGACAACGCAACCCAGCCCGAGATTGGATCTCAACCCGGGGCCTCAGCCTGGACCCAGGCCCAATGCTGTGATCAGGTTCAGAGGTCAGGTCCCAATGCTGAGGCCTCGACCTAGTCTGGAGCCTGGAACTAGGCCTGATACCTTGACCCGGCTTGGAGGCTGGGTCCCGATGCTGGGGCCTAGGTCCGGACCCAGGCCGTGTCCTGATGCCTGGACTTCGGCCTCATGTCAGGCCCAGGTGCAGAGCCTAGACCTCACACTACTCCCTCATTATCCTCTTCTTTCTTCTGATTCCATCCGCTGTGGTTATGCTGGTGTTTTCTCCAGCACATTCACCCCAGTAGATGGAGAATATTTTGATGTATGGCAATTGTACAGCAATGTCATACATCAAAATGGTGCTGAAAACTGGGATGAATGCGCTGGTGTTAACTTCAGCGCATCCTCAGTGGGCAGACATTAGAAGAAAGAAGAGGATGACAAGGGAGCAGCAGCGAGGCCTAGGCTCCTACGACGGGACCCAGCCTCCTGTCTGGGTTACGATGTCAGACCTGGGTCAGGGCTAAGGAGCCCAGTGTTGGGACCCAGCCTCTGAGCTGGGTTGCAGTGTTTGGGCCTGGGTCCAGCTTCCTGTGTAGGCCGAGGCCCAGGTGATGGGAAACAGCATCAAGCCTGGGTAAGGGGCGAGGCCCTGGCATCCGGACCTGGCCTCCAGACTGGGTCCCGGCATCAGGCCCAGGATCTGGTCTAAGCCCAGACTTCGAGACCCAAGGCCCAGCCTTGCCATCAGACACCTCCTACGGATCAGATAAGAGACCCCCCGACGTCATGCTTGGGCCTAGGCCATGTCCCCTACTTTGGGCATTGACCTATGCCTTAGGCGAGGCCCCAGTTTCAGGCCTAGACTTAGTTCCAATGCATTAATGTCAAGCAAATGCCACGAATAAGGTTCGTTTCATTTAGGAGCCCCCGATTCGATTTGCGGCCCCCAAATTAAACAAATTGCCCTTATTCGACGCATTTTTTAAATTTGTTTGAAACGAATGGATATCCCTAATAGCTAATTAGGATATTACAATACAGTTTGCATCAGATATTTATTTATTTATTTATTTATTTATTTATTTAAGTTTTTTTATATACCAACATTCAAGACAATAGTCCCATCATGCTGGTTCACATGAAACAGGAGTGCAAAATAACCTTAA
This sequence comes from Rhinatrema bivittatum, assembly GCF_901001135.1. Lineage (NCBI taxonomy): Eukaryota > Metazoa > Chordata > Amphibia > Gymnophiona > Rhinatrematidae > Rhinatrema > Rhinatrema bivittatum. Next base: position 355,871,687 of record NC_042619.1, read on the forward strand.
ACTTGAACAATAGTGCGGAAAAAGCAGTTACATGTAACAAGGAAAAATAGAACTTGGAGTGAGAAGGAAAAAGGAAAAGGAAAAACCAGCTAATTACATATAATTACATTGTAAGAGGTAGCTAATAGTGATATTGATGGTGATGTGTGTTGATTGTTAGAAGTTAAATAATATTGGAGTTAGGAAAAGCCTGCATGAACAGCCAGGTCTTGAGTCTTTTCTTGAAGGTTGAGAGGCTGGGTTCCATTTTAAGATCTGGGGGGATGGAGTTCCATAAGGTAGGACCGGCTGTGGAGAAGGCCCGATTTCTTAGCGTAATGTGTCTGGTAGTTTTGGCTGGGGGTACTTGAAGTGATCCTTTGTAGGCATCTCTTGTTGGTCTTGTTGAAGTGTGTAATCGGAGGGGGAAATGAAGGTCAATTGGGGCTAGTTGATGGATGTTTTTGTATATGGTGAGAATGGCCTTGTAGATTATTCTGAAGTGGATGGGTAGCCAGTGGAGGCCCATTAGGATAGGGGTTATATGGTCTCTTCTCCTGGTGTTAGTGAGTATACGGGCATATTGTGGGCTTTTTAGCCAAGGCAATGTTATAAAAAAAACCCATGCTAAAATGCGAGAAAAAACAGTGGTAGGCTCAACATGGCTTATACATCAGCCTCTTTATGAGCAAGGTGCTACCTCCTAAAATTTGTGTTCATTCACGTTTATGTTACAGTGTGCAACTCAGTCCTGAATCCTGATTTTCTACCTTAACAGGAAGAAAAAGTATATAAATTACTATTTCCCCACTAAACTGCACCAAGGTACTACATACAGATAAAGCTGTTTTCAAGGACTTCAAGTCTGCATATAAACTCCTACAGTGGCTACACAAAAAGCAAATTCAAGAATATCTGAAACAGAATTAGCTCCTGCAGGCACAGCAGCAGGAGAGATACCAAGCTCAGGCACAGGCAATTGAAAATCTTGCCCAAAGATGTTTGCAGGTTGAGGACGGGGTCTGGAGGACTTATCCAGCCCCCATCCCTCCACCAGCAGAATGCTCTGATGGAAGCAAAGGATTTTATTGAGGATTTCTACAACAATGTGACTTCCACTTCAAAATATACCCAGAATATCTCAGAGTAGGAATCTCAAGGATGTAGTGGGTAGCAACCTAATTTACAGGAGATGCCCTGAAGTGTGTTTGTGCCTTCATGGAATGAAATGAGAACTTGACCTGAGAGAAATTTCAGGAAGAGGTCAAGGAAATATTCTCAGACCCACACCAGATATGCTCTGCAGAACGGGGACTCCTACATCTAAAACAAGGCAGTTCAGTTCTCTCTTATGCAACGAAGTGTTGCACTCACCGCCCATGGAACCCCCAGGCTGGCTCCCTGCACTCGGCTACGCCTCCGGGCCCTGCCTAGGAAGTCAGCTGCCACAGCCTGCCTCTGCGATTCCTCTCCGCTCACACCCACTGACGCCGAGGCCTCCACGGCCTCGCCAGAGCATGAGAAGCCGCCAACTTCTGGCCCCGCCAGGGGTTCCCCCTAGACGCGCACACGTGGCGCCAGTGGCTATGAAGAGCCTTCAGCGGGAAACCTGGGACCGCCCCAGAGGATGATGTCATCAGCGCGGGAGTATGTCAGGCCTCCTCGGGCCATACCCAGACAGCTTGGCAATGAGTCTCCTGCGTTGCTTCTCTCAGGATCCTGCGCTTCACCTTATTTATTTATTTATTTATAACTTTTATATACCGATATTCTTGTATAGAATACAAATCAGACCGGTTTACAGTGAACAAAAAAACCTCGCATGTGAGCGTTACATAGAACACTAAACAAAGAATAAACTTTGAATAAATAACATTGAACAGATGGGAGATAATGATTGAAACCAAGGATGAATACGTTAATAAATAAGATTCTAAGAACTTAGAGCTAGACCTCTGAGCTATGTGACATTGCTCAAGAAGGTTAATAAATACATAGATAAATACATAGATAAAACCTTGAAGGACTTCTCTTCCAGTACCTGATTCCTGTTCCAGTGGCTGTCATGGCTGACTCCTATTCCGGTGCCTGACTCCCGCTCCAGGACCAGGCCTTGCGCCCTTCTTCCTGGAGTCTCTTCTGACCGATCTCTTGGTTCTGAACCCTGGGCTGGATCTCACTCTGCTCGTCTGCCGCCTGCCTCTGAACCTCGGACTGGACCTCACTCTGCTCGTCTGCCACCTGCTTCTGAACATTGGACTAGATCTTACTCTGCTCGTCTACCCTGCAGCAGATCATGGCTCTTGGCCATCCCTGACAAGATTCTGCCTGTCTTGCCTTGCCTGCCAGCCTTCTGACACCAACCGCGCCCTGCTCCAGTTCCTTACCCGGCAACTATACCAAGCCTCAGGGGCCCACCTAAGTCCAGCCGGTCCCAGTACCCAAGGGCTCAACCCGCGGGAAACATGGACTGGTATTGGCGAAGCTCCAGCTGGCCCCTGTCTTCCTCCGGCCTCGCCTCCTGACGTTGGGGTCCTGTAGGGGTTTACCCTCTCAGGTAGCGTCAACCCCAGCTTAGGTTAGGGGTCCACAGACCATGCCGTGGTTTCTACAGATTGCCAAGCCCATGGATCTGGTGGAGGCCTCTGCTCTGCAGGCCATACTGGGCTTAGCCCAAAAAATACTTGAACAGCAGAAAGTGCTGGCGTCTCTCACCTCGGCAGTAGAACCGCTGAGTCAATGTTTGGATTCCACCATTTATTGGGTACGTCAGCTCCTATGGTTGTGGGCCTTTCTGCCCCTTCACCGACTGTACGACCAGTCCTGTCCCTCCCGGCACGCCGGGGAACCCCAGTACTGCCACGGCTTCTTGAACCAGTGCCACATGCACATTTGTCTTCAGTCTGTGCTTTTCCTTATGACCTCACTAAGACCACGTACATCCTTTCCCTGTTGGATGGTAAGGCCTTGGCCTGTTCCTCGCCACTCTGGGAATGTGCTGACCCTGTGCTGCAAAACTTCCAAGCCTTCCTTTCATTGTTTTGTACAGTCTTTGACGATCCGGGATGCCAGTCTATCTCCAGTTCGTCTCTATTGCACCTGCACCAAAGTTCCCAGTCTCTCACGGATTATATTATCGAGCTTCGCACCCTGGCATCGGAACTTCATTGGGGCGAGGACTGCTTTCACTCAATCTTCTTGGATGGCCTCTCCAGATTACGGACGAGTTGGTGGCCCGTGAGTTAACTTCTACACTTGATGCTCTCATTGATCTGGCAGCCTGCATTGATCGTCGATTCCAAGAGAGGACTCGGGAATTAAAGTCTTCTAAAACTCCTATAGCCTCGCAGAGGCTTCTATGCTTGCTCTCTCTCCAAAACAGACTGTGGGGGCTGGTAAAATTACATCTGAAGAGCCCATGCAGTTGGGTAGGGGGGTCGGTTGACCTCTGAAGAACGCCTCCGACGTCGGCGCTCTGGGCTTTGCCTATACTGTGGAGAGGCAGGGCATCTCCTGGCTCAATGCCCTGTGCATCCGGGAAACGCTTGTGCCTAGGTCATGTTGGGAGACTTTCCCTAGACCTGACATTTCCTAATCCTCCACTCCCAATATCTCTTCTCGTGGACAAGCATGAATTCCATGCCCTGGCTCTAGTGGACTCTGGAGCCGGGGAGCAATTTTATCCTCAAACAATTAGTCCAGCTCCTCAGGATTCCTACTCGCCTCGCTCTGGTGCCTCTTGTACTGTTCTCAATTTCTGGGGAGCCCTTGCGGGCAAAGTCACCCATACCACCATTCCAATTACCTTCCTCACCAGCGCTCTTCATGAAGAGACACTGGCTTTTCGTGTCATTGATCGGGTTATTCATCCCTTGGTCCTTGGATTGCCTTGGTTACAGAAACATTTTCCGTAATTTGATGGGCGTCCTTACAGCTCACCCAATGGGGCTCTACTTGCCACACTTCTTGCCTAAAGTCATCAGCTCCTCAACGGTGCCTCACCACGATGCTGTTTCCGGCTGAGCTGCCTTCCCATTATGCCTTCTTCATGGATGTCTTCTCTAAGCAAGGGACTGATGTCCTACCTCCGCACCATCAATACAACTGCGCCATCAACCTCCTGCCCAACACCGAACCTCCTCGGGGCCGGGTCTATCCTCTGTACTTCGCCGAGACCAGGCCCATGTCCGAGTATGTGCAGGAGAATTTGGCCAAGGGGTTTATCCACAAATCTTCATCCCCTGCAGGGGCTGGCTTCTTCTTTGTGGCCAAAAAGGATGGGACTATCCGCCCCTGTATAGATTACAGGGGCTTGAATGCCATCACCTTAAAGGATCGATACCCCCTACCTCTTATTGCGGAGCTATTTGTCTGCAAGGAGCCCGGATTTTCTCCAAGCTCGATCTCCATGGGGCCTACAACCTCATTCATATGTGGGAAGGCGACGAGTGGAAAACGGCCTTCAATACTCGTGACGGGCACTACAAGTATTTAGTGATGCCTTTTGGACTCGACAATGCCACAGCCGTCTTCCAAAATATGATGAAGGAGGTCTTCCGTGATTTATTATACCAATGTGTCATTGTCTATCTGGACGACATTTTAGTGTTTTCCAAGGACCTTCAGACCCATCGCCTAGTCGTGGCTCGGGTGCTCCAACGCCTCCGAGACCACAGACTATTTGCTAAACTGGAAAAATGTTCCTTTGAAAAGGAAAGCCTATCTTTCTTGGGCTACATTGTTTCTCAGCACGGATTCTGGATGGATCCAGAAAAGAACATCCAAGATTGGCCTCAGCCTACGGGCCAACGGGCTGTACAACTATTTCTGGGATTCGCCAATTATTACAGGACATTCATCCACAACTATTCCAAGCTTGTTGCCCCACTTACAGCCTTGACCCGTAAAGGCGCAAATCCCAGGCAATGGCCCCCCGAAGCTGTGGCGGCTTTTCAATGTTTAAAGGAGCCTTCCTCCACGAACCTTGCCTTTGGCACCCAGACCCACTGTGCCCCTTTGTAGTCGAGGTTGATGCACCCTCTGAGGGAATAGGAGCAGTACTCTGCCAGCACTCTGCCTCTGAAACCCTCCATCCATGCTCCTTTTACTCCAAGCAGTTCTCGCCAGCTGAAAAAAACTATGGAATCGGGGACAAGGAGCTTCTGGCAATTAAGCGTGCCTTTGAGGAGTGGCATCCCTGGCTTGAGAGTTCCCAACACCCCATTACTGTATATACAGACCATAAAAATCTTGAGTACTTGTATCAAGCCCAGTGTCTGAAACCCCATCAGGCTCTCTGGGCCCTATTTTTTCACGCTTTGACTTCACTCTCCGCTACCAACCCACGACCAAGAATCCCAAGGCAGACATACTCTCCGCAACCTTCAACATCGAGGATGTCTAGGAACCGCCTAGACATATTTATCTGGCCTGAGTTCTCATAGCCACCACCACCACGACTATACCTCTGGGGAAGACTGTGGTTCCTCGAAGACTCCGTGATAAGATACTCCGTTGGGCCCATGACTCCCGCACCGTGGGACATCCTGGACATGCTTGTACCCTCGCTTCAATCCTCAGGATCTACTGGTAGCCTACCATGCAGACGGATGTGAAGAACTATGTGGATTCTTGCCAGGTTTGTGCCCAGCAGAAGCCCCTTCCAGGTCCTTCTCTGGGTTTGCTTCAGCCCTTCTTCCTGGAGTCTCTTTTGACGGATCTCTTGTTTCTGAACCCCGCACTGGACCTCACTCTTCTCGTCTGCTGCCTGCCTTTTAATCCCAGACTGGACCTCACTCTGCTCGTCTGCCGCCTGCCTCTGAACCTCATACTGGACCTCACTCTGCTCGTCTGCAGCCTGCTTCTGAACCTTGTACTGGACCTCACTCTGCTCGTCTGCCACCTGCCTCTGAACTTCGGACTGGACCTCACTTTGCTCGTCTACCCTGCGGCAGGATCAGGGCTCTTGGCCATACCTGACCAGCCTGTCCTCTGACTCTAGGCAGGCGCCCGCCTCCTGCTGCTGGCTCTTGAACTCTGCCTGTCTTGCCTTGCCTGCCAGCTTTCTGACTCCAACCGCACCCTGCTCCAAATCCAGACCCAGCACCTATACCATGCCTCAGGGGCCCACCTAACTCCAGCTGGTCCCGGTACCCAAGGGCTCAACCCACGATAGACTGGTATTGGCAAAGCTCCAGCTGGCCCCTGTCTTCCTCCAGCCTCGCCGCCTGACATTGGGGCCCTGTGGGGGTTTACCCTCTCAGGTAACGTCAACGCAACTCAAGCTAGGGGTCCACAGACCACTCTGTCATTTTCACACTAAGTTTTGTCAGCCACAGGAGATCATCAAATGGAATGAGTGAGCCTTGTGGCATCAAGTTCGCTTAGGACTAAGCAAAGAAATAAAAGATGAGTTAGACTGGAAAGAGCCATCCACTTTCCTAGAGGAGCTAGTCAATGCCATTGTCTATAGAGAGCGATAAGAAGAGTGTAGAGGTGTTTTAGGATGGCCATATCCTTCTATGCCAAGCTCCTCACCTGATACTCTTGAAGAGAATTCCCCTGAGTCAATACAGGTAGATGCAACTCATCCTTGGCAACTGGGCTTAGGGAAAGAACTAGGACTGTAATGCTCCCAAAGTTTGTGGTATGGAGGACTTGGGCACCTTTTGACAGGATGTTTCAACAGGGAATGATGATGATACAAAGTGCTAGGCCAGAGGGGGATCAAAGATCTCAGGCAATAGACAAGCTGAATCACCCCAAAGCAATGTAAACCAAGGAGTTGGAGTAGGAGGTCTTGCTTCCCTGGTACAGGTCAAGGTCACCAGAATGCAAGCATGGGACCACTCCCAGGAACAGTAGATTATGGAGAAACTCCATCAAACCATTACCTCTCAACAGGAGTTCATGGAAAAACATCATTCCATTACCTCATAAATGGGGAAGACTGTGATCCCTATAATGCCTGTAATAGCCCAGATAAGCAAGGTAGTTGTGCAGCTCAAAAGAGACCTAGAGTAGCAGAAGGAAACGAGTATGACCTTTGAGAGGTGACTCAGGGATTAAAGGAAGAACATAGCTCAAATGAGTACAATCTGTCTGGGGAAGCTACCCAGAGAATTTTGTGTAATATGGGCAATCCTCCTCAGCAGAAAAAGAGGAAAAGACACTAGGAGAGGCCACTTTATATTATGCATATGACGCCACACAGGCAAATTTGTGTAAATAATAGCAGCTACACCTTTATTTAAGAAGGACCAGGTTCTGAAAAACGAGGAGAATCAGAAGCAGTTGGTGGCTTCTATTCAGGGAACACTGCCAGGGAGCTCGGACCATTTTAAGCTGGTAGAAATGAAGTCAAGTATGGTGTTTCTAGGGGATCTCATAGATGAGGATATTACAAACTGCAGTGGAGGGGACTTGGATTTTGTGGACTCAGAAGAGCCGGATCTGAGTCTTTCAGTGCACAAATTCCTTCCTGTGAGATCAGCACTGAGGTGTGCATTTAAGTCAGCGGGGCCATTCCCCACAAGACCAAGCTCAGAGGTTCCAAATTTAATCTTTGGAGTATGCAACTTCACTTATATTCAATCAAAATCGACCAGTGGTTGTCGGGCAATGGGCACCTTAAGGCCATCAAGAGCACTAACCCTCAAAGGTTAAAACAATGTTATAAATTTCTGCTTTTGATAGCAAGTTATAATTACTTTGCCTAATGTTTGTTTCCTTTAACAGGAGACTCCTGAATTGGGTCACAATCAAAGTCTATAGAAAGTACTCAGAGTTTACTCCTGGAGAGGAGGGGTAATGTCAAAGCAAAAAAAGTAATTGGGGGGGGATGGGGGTTTGAACTGGGGTCTGCTTAGTCAGAGGCATGTGCTCTGCTGATGAAGCTACAGAATACCTTAAGCTAAGAAGCCTCAGGCCGGTATTAGTTTAAAACACAGCCACGCCCCTGAAAATCCAGATTGAACCTCTGAGGACCAAAGGGATTGCTGGGAAAAACCCAGTGTTCAGGCAACTTGATGGCTGAGGGCTGGACTCTTATTGGAATGCTGGTGACGTATCCTAGCAGGCTTATTCTTAAGCAAAGCATTCACTATATTACTCACTGGATTATATTGATCTGAGTGCAGTACTAAATGTAAATGAACCTGTGCTGTGAATAAAAACCCTTGCAACTAAAGAGATGCTAGAGAACTGTGTTGTAATGAAAAGGCCCTATCCCGACAAGGTGACAGCTTATAATGGATACAGAGGAAGTAATGAAACATTAGAGTAAGCCATGGAAGAGTTGATTATGAATGATGGGTTTCCCCAGCTGGCTACTAGAAATCCCGTTTTGTCTCTCATCCAGATACTAGTCAGGTCTGATCCTGCTTACCCATGTATTCACAGAAAGTACCACATGATCCACAGACTGCCATTGATAGCATGGCTATGGGATAGGGGTGAGGAGCTCATGTAGAACACAGACAATGTAACGAGACTTAGGGTTAAGTATACCGTATACATAGGGCACTCTTTTCTGTGACTTCCATATGTAGAAAAAAATAAAGGCATTCTGCTAAAAATTAAAGGCATTCAGTTTTCCATTGGTCTTCAATATAATTAGGGCAATATTATTTTATATTTGCTTTTACAAAAGGATAATTTTCAACAACTATATTCAACTCCTTATGAAAAGCAATCTAGATGCAAAATCAAGAAGAAGATCAAAGTGGAGTGCATGATAGCAATTCTCCTACTTAAACTAAGACTATTAAGAACATATATAGGTACATAATTCATTTGGCAGTTAAGACAAAGTTATTAATATCCCTAGATGTGTTCTTGTTTTTATTTAGTTCTTGTGGAAAGTGGTAAGTTTTGAAAGGTCTTACTATCTGGTCATGCTTACTCAGGAGTCTAAAGAAACAGGAACACTATTGCAATGGTTGTCACCAGCAATTCCTATTGATAACAAGGTGGTACATGAAAAGTTTTAATACTTTTGATTATCTAATGGGTCACCCTAAAAAATTAGATGGGGTCACCCAATGACTCAGCAACAGCATTGCATGTTTGTTGTGCAGAAGACCAGGCATGGTTTCTCCTCCTTGCACTTGACAAGGCTTGGGAAAGCTGTAGAGGAGGTGTTTACACAGTGCTTTGGAAGAAGGGATTCTCAGCCTTTGCACAATGGTGAAACCTACTGGCCAGACTCAGGGAGTATGTATGCCGAGGTCTAGAGGGAGCCATAGTTTGTGGTACTCGGTCAAGGACCTCAACTGCAATGTCTAGGCTAGATGTAGATGGGAGAGGGTGGGTTTTTAAATAGGAGGAAAAAAAAAAACCCTGGATAGTTGTGAATGATAGCTCATGGAATTGTACTAACCACAAAGGAGCAGAAACAAAATGTGAGAAGCCCCCCTATCCCCCCCCCCAAAAAATGACATTTTTTAAAAAAGGTGTTGTGATCATAATAAAAGGTATAAAATCTTTTTTTTTTAAATGTAATAGTTACTAGCATTGAAGTCATTCTACAATGAATTAATGCAAGGAAAACATTATATATATTTTTAATAGTACATTATCAAAAAAGAAAAAAATAACAAATGGAAAAACTACAAACATATGTTAACATTAAGTTCACAATAGTGGGGAAGAAAAAAGAAAAATGGGAAAACCTCCCTAACACCAAAAAAAAAAAAAAAAGAAAACTATTTTTCTTGAATGTATATTGGAAAATTCATAAATTAAAAAGAAAAAAAAAGAAAAGTAAAATCAACCGTATCAATCAATTACAATTTCCTTAAGAAGCAAATCAATGACATACCTCCAGAAGGACAATGCCCATATTAAACCCGATCTAACTAAAGAGATATCATCATTTAGTACTTTTATATCCAAAAGAAATCTCTCTAACTGAGAAGGGTCAAAGAAGCCAAACTTATTACCTTGATATACATTTACAAGGAAATGTTAACAAATAAGATGCCCCAAGGGCCAGCCCTTGCTGCCTCATCTGCAGAAAACTGAGTCACTCGAGAAACAGGAGGGAACATGTGAATCCTCTGTCCACAAAAAGGAGATCCTCTGTATTTGAATATTGTTTTAGCAGTAAATCTCTCTCAGCTTCAGATGCTATCAAATCCTGAGAAGCCTCTAAGAAGGCAGAGAAGTCCAAAGTATTCAAAATGTTTCCAAACCTCCTTCATCTCTCCTCTGTTCATTGTTGGAATAAAATAGATTTTTGAAAGCTGTAGTTCCCTTCCTTGAGATAACATTAACCCTTCATACGAAGATTTCTTAAACTCCTCCACCACTGATAATAATCTGATTTGCTCCTGTACTATTCTCTCACTACTGAAGTTCATTATGGAGACTTAAATTGTCCTTAATGTGAGCTACAATGGAGACTTAAATATTGGATAGTTGAAAGTTGACATCTAATTAAGGAAACCTGCACTCCCATTTCTCCCAGTTGGGAGAAATGGGAGTTGGCAACAAATCTTCTTGACCCACTCTTCCTAAACCTCAAGATGGGATTATGGCTTAAGGGATCTGATAGGACTCTCATTTTCAAAAGGGAATCTTACTTTCTTATTTACCTGAGATTCTACATCTTCCAATTGGAGTCACTTCCATCTGCCCGGGCACATATCCAAATTCAGCCAGTACTTCAACAATCACTCCATCACTCCTTCCAACTCCTTGATCTGAGACAGTGTCACATCTTTCAGTGAGCTTCCAGCCACGAGTACATCCAGGGACTCCCATGTCTCGGAATGGCCAGTCAAACACCAAATTCCAGAGGATAATTCTCCTTCCAGGACTGATTCACTTTCTCTGCAAGCCCACCTCTTATGGCAGTGGAGCTGGGGTTCTTTCAGGCGGACTTTTTCTTCTTGTACTGTGTAAACCGATGTGAAGGCTTGTCCGATGTGTCGGTATATAAAATTTAATAAACCATTAAACCATTACTGTGTCTGGCAGATGGGTGACATCCTTAGAATAACATACCTAAGAATTTAAGGCTCACTAAGGATATTAAATGTTGTAGGAAACAAATTAAAGCATATTTTTTTAATGTTGCTTTTAATCCATAATATGTCATTTATTTGCTTTTTGATGTTTATTTTGTTTTATGTAATTTTCAAATGTTATATTGTACTCTGCCCAATCATGAATTGGAGGTTGCAGAACATAGAACACCCTAAATAAATAAATAAATAAATAAATAAATAAATAAATAAATAAATGAATGCAACACCTTCTGCCAAAAAACTTTCATTCCTCAATTTAAAGAAATAAAATATATTATGGCAAAAAAAAAAAAAAAAAAGAAGCCCGCCTACAGTGCCTAGGAAGAAGCTTGAAACATGAAAAAAATACAGCCATACCTTAAATAGAGTTCATGCCTTAAAGAATCTAGGTCAAAGAAGGCAAGTAGCAGTCTTAGTCTGGCTTTCAAGATACCCACATTGAATATTCATAAAATTTGCATTCATTTGTTAAAAGAACCAGGTTAATTTGCATAGTTAATTTGCCATCCTGAAAACCAGACCTGTTCTGTGGCTGTCAAGGACTAGAGTTCTTCACTGATCTAGTTAATACTGCTATCTTAAGGACCCATTAATTTTTTTTTTTTTTAAAGGATACTAATAGATTTTACAGGCACGCACACACCAAACACTGTCTGCTTGGTTGGTCTTGCATAGTTCATTTGCATCAGAAGTCTTTTTTTGCATGATATCTTACACCGGTAATAGATATTTTTTTTAACTTTATTTTTAGTGAAGTTTAACATTATTTAAAATACAATCATATTTGAAAAGAAAAATAGAGGTTATATTGCTAACAAAAAAGTAATTGTAAAAAGATAAGAAAATTTCACAGCAATCTCGTCTTAGTCAACATAAATATAATAGGGGGGGGGGGGGGAGAAGAAAAAAGGTCTAAGGGCAAACAGACCATTCAAATCAGGAAAAAAGAAATAAAGAGAAAAAGACAGCATTCCTAACTTGCATTACCCAGTCAAATAATCCTCATCTTAAGTAGGTTGAGGGGAAACAATGCGCCGAGCTTCAATAAATTCCCTCAATTGAACAAGGTCAAAGAAAACATATCTAACTGTATGCATTACGATACATTTACATGGCTATCTAACAATGCAAGAAGCCCCCAAAGCTAACACATCTGGTCGCATAACAAGACATTTTTTTTTTCTATGCTCCTAACTAGGTCAGGAAAAACCCAAATCTTCTCCCCTTTAAACAGAACTTCACGTTTACGGAAAAAAAAAAATAGAGGAAGAATATGGTCTCTGTCTTGTAAGAACACAAAAGAGACTAGCAAAGTGTAGCTTGATTGTGAGATGGCAAAGCCACTTTCTCAGGGAACTTGGTTAAATTCAAAGACGCTTCTTGCTGTGTTCTATCCATATTATTCTTAGTGGATGGTAAATAATGAATCTTTTGAATCGGGGGGTGGGCTGACTCTTGGGGTTGCAGGACTTCTTTTGTATAAAGCTTGAACATTTCAGTTGGAGAAAGTAATGGAATTTGAGGAGATTTCAAGAACCGTAGAGTCAAGTTCTTAGAAACGTTCTCCAAGCTTTCTAATTTACTTGACACCAGAGTAGATTCCACTGCTTGTTTAGCTTGCAATTCTTTAATCTCAGAGACTGATGTCTCCAATTTAGAGATAGAACCTTCATGTATAGCCATTTGGTGTTCTTGATTCAAACATTTAGAGGTATTAAATGTAATGGCGCAATTGGCACACTGGCTCACAGGCTGTATCAGTGCCCGACTCTCCAGACATTCTGGGACGGTGTCCTTGCCCACGTAGCCTGCTGTATTACTTCTACTCTTTCGCGGTCAGGCAGACTGCTGTTGTTTGGGCTGCGAAGCAATATGTCTTTCTATACTGCGGCTGCTGATCGATTCAGTCACACTGGAATTTTGTTAGCTTGCCGGACAATATTGGCCTCTTGGATAGAGCCTATGACACAACCTACTATGCAAGCTTGGTATTATCGACTGGCGTCCACCATGCAACAGGAACGTTTAGATGCTCTCTCCACAGGACGCACTTTGAACACCTCCTATGTGGCCTATTGGGCTGCTTGTTTTGTGTTACTACCTTTGGATATACAAACTCAACTTTTAAATACTGGATATAATACCACATGGACCTGAATGCGTTATCTTTTTGAATAGCTGAGTGTTTGAATGTTTAGTTCACTTGCTATTTGTTTATAATGCACCATTCCCCCGGGAAGGGGAGGGGGGGAATTATGGGGGGTGGGTGGATGATTGTCTGTGTATGACTGGGATGGATGGCAGGCGGGATGAGTGAGGGGAGGTATATACCTATTGGAAAATGGGGACGTATATGCAGTTGCAGCACATGCAATGTTCTTATTTGTTTTCTTCCAACTATTTTTCAATATGTCAATGTTTGGTGCCTGCTTTGGGCTCATATTGGTCCTTTAGTCTTGAGGCTGCTGTAGTTGTGTTTATGCGTTCTCAATAAAAATGATTTTGAGAAAAAAAAAAGAAAGAAAGTGCATAGCTTGTACTGGGTAGATGGCAGCACCCGGAAACCTGTTTGAATTAACAAGTCTATGAGCATTAATGCCAGGGCTTCCCAAATATGTCTCGGAAACCCTGGTTCACTCGGGTTTTCAGGATATCCACGATGAATATCATGAGCTAAATTTGCCTACATTGGATATCTGGTATGTGCAAAGTTATCTCATGCATATTTAGCATGCACATCTCAAATGTTTTCAGAAAGGGGTGGGTGGGCATAGTCTGAGTGGGGCATGGGTGTTTCGGGGTGTGAACCTGAGATGTGCGTGTAAATACTTATGCAATCTGGCGCACACCGAGACCCCCCCCCCCCCCCCCCACTGCGTAACTTTACTTCCGTTACGGATGCCGTATAAGTTAAAAAAAAAAAAAAAAAGAAAAGCAAGAAAAAGATCTGTGGGGTTTTAAGGATCTGAGCTAACTGGAAGAATGAAAAGTTATCAAACCCGGGTGGGATTTGGAGGCCTTATCTCTTAACTGGGGATGAAGTGGTAAAATTGGGAATGGTGTCAGCGCACGCCCCTTTTAAAAATCCCCCGATTTACACGGCAGAAGCAGGATTTGCACGCCCATGCATGCACCCCCACTTACAATTTGGCGCACATGCGTGCGCGGCCAGGCTATGGTAGAACATGCACACATATGTGTGCGTATGTTCTAAAATGGCCGCTTCCCCAGGCCCGGGCCAACGCATGTTAGCAAATGAGTGCACAAGCGCCAGTTTGAAAGTTACCGCCCCTTGGTGGATATTCTGAAAACCCAACTGGCTAGGGCAGGGGTCACCAAAGACACGTTTGAAAAGCCTTGGTTTAGATAATACCATGGTTAATAGTTACCACCTTGATAAAAGCACTACAGATCCCCAAGTCTCATACCTGGGCCATCTTACCCATTTAACTTTTAGAAATAGAATACTTTTGCAATTCTTGTAACATATCATAGTTGTATCAATGAAAATTGTTAAACACATTTATTTTACTTTATTCAATAGTGTATCCTAAATAGCTGTCTATATTCATTTTAATATGTTTCCCATTATATATGCTACAGTAATGTTTAATATTACACATGTAGCTACTGTAGTTGGTAAGAACTTGCTTCAGTTTACATTGCAAATTATATTTCTTAATCAATATCAGATGGCAAAATATCTGATGGTTTCCTTTTTCCTCGCGATGTAGAATCACTCAGAACTGTTCCAAGTCAGACATTAAAAAAAACAGATAACAATCCTAAGCCTAAGTTGTTAACAAAGCTGGTTGGCATCCCAGAGGAGATTAGGTTGCTGATCTTGTGAGAATCAGCCACTTACTTAGGATATTTACACAGACATGGATGTAGTGACGTCCTGATCTAATTACTTGCCAATAAAGCACAGCCTTGAGGCACTGAGACCAGAAGAGGATTACTAGAGCCCAATTTGAAATCCCAGAAGCCCATGGCATCAACTCCGTGATGCAATTACCATGAAGTAAGAAAACCGCAAAGCTATTGTTTGAAATCTAGACCAATTTGCATTTCACCGTTTGAGTGTAGTCCTCTTTTAATGCTTTCACTGTTGATCCTTTACATACGGTATGTTGTTTTTATATTATCTATCAGCCAAGGCTAAAAAAGATTCTACTTATGTCTATAGGATAGTGAAGGCAACATCTCGCAACTATGCCCATCCCTTCCCCTAAACTCTACAAACTAACATCTACCAGAGCCCGTGCAATATCGATAGCCGGGCCGACCCTTTGGAACACAATGCCAGTTGAACTACGGCAAGAGGAATGCCTCCAAGCAGAAGCTCAAGACCTGGCTCTTCGCCAAGGCATACACGTAATTTCTCCCTTCCTCTCCTCTGCCCACCATTCCTCTCCTCTGCCCCCTCTTCTGGCCCTCTATCCCCTCACTTCGCCCGTCTCCTACCTTTTTCTCCCCCCCTCACCTCATACACTTTTTCTCCCCCCCTCACCTCGTTCCCTTCCCTCTGCTCGCCACTGCCCCCTCTCCTCCTAACACTCCTAAACTGCTTATCTCTTAGTGTCTTCCTTTTGTACATATGTATATATTTACAAACCTCGTTGATTATTTAATGCAAATTTCCCCTTGTTATTCACACCCTCATTTATTCATTTGTTAACTTGTTTTATTTGTTCAATGTAAAGCGCCATGCCTGGCGTTTGTTTGTGTTACACTGTAAACCGATGTGATATCCTGGATGAATGTCGGTATATAAAAATTTTAAATAAAATAAAATAAATAAAATAAATGACCCCTCAGTAGATTGTAATTGCAAATGTAGGCATACCAGCAAGTTCAGAAAGCTGCAGCACAGAACTACCATTCAGGAGAACTCCCAGGATGTGCCTCATTTATTTTCTGTGACCTTGGTGTAACCGCCCAGCCCATTTGGTCACATACACACAAAATGTATTTATATTGTAGGGTGCTTGTCAAAGGGGGCCCAGAGTGAGTCTCTTTCTACCACTTCCTTAATCAAAGAATGTGTGGTTCCCAAAATAATGTGCAAACTAGAATGGTATCCTCCTTTCTGGAATGTAATTACCCTATACCAATAAACTTTATTTTCTAGAGCAGTGTTTCCCAAATCTTCTCCTGGAGGCACACCTATCCCAGTCCATTCTTCAGGATTACCACAATGAATATGCATGAGAGACATTTGCATACACTGGGTCTCCAATGATTGTAGATCTGCCTCATGCATATTCATTACGGATATCCTGAAAACCCTACTGGTTAAGCATGCTTCCAGGAGGGGAATCATTAAATCACCCTGTAAATCAGTTTAATTAACTGTAATTGATCAGTAACAACATCATTGTTTGTTCTGCCAGATGAGATCTGCCATTAACGTCCAAGTGCCAAACATATGCTGACAGATTATATCCCCAAAAGTAACTAAATGTGCTTCTCAAGTTCTTTAAATGCAAATCAAACTCATAGCCTGTCTGAAATAAAATAACTGCAAAATTTCGCATTGCTGTTATTGATATAGGGGTAGATTTTTAAAAACTGCGCGATCACGTACTTTTGTTTGCGCAGCAGGCGCAAACAAAAGTACGCTGGATTTTATAAGATACGCGCGTAGCCGCGCGTATCTTCTAAAATCCTGGATCGGCGCGCGCAAGGCTGCCGATTTTGGGCAGCCGGCGCGCGCCGAGCCGCGCAGCCTGCCTCCGTTCCCTCCGAGGCCGCTCTGAAATCGGAGCGGCCTCGGAGGGAACTCTCTTTCGCCCTCCCCTCACCTTCCCCTCCCTTCCTCTACCTAACCCACCCCCCTGGCCCTATCTAAACCCCCCCCCTTACCTTTGTCCGTAGATTTACGCCTGCGAGAAGCAGACGTAAATCTACGCGTGCCAGCGGACTGCTGGCGTGCCGTGCTCCGACCCGGGGGCTGGTCCGAAGGCCTGGACCATGCCCCCAGTCCCGCCCCCAAAACGCCGCACCCCGCCCCCAAAACGCCACGTCGTTCGGCCCCGCCCCCGACACGCCCCCTTCCAAAAACCCCGGGACCTACGCGCGTCCCGGGGTTCTGCGCGCGCCGGTGGCCTATGGAAAATAGGCCACCGGCGCGCAAGGCCCTGCTCGTGTAAATCCGCCCGGATTTACGCGAGCAGGGCTTTTAAAATCCGCCCGATAATTGGAGCTGGGACAAAATTTGGACTTAAATTTACTTTTAGATTATATTTTTCGAAACATGACAACATAAATGAACCTTTAAAGATTAGGAATGTGCTTTTCCATTTAAAATGCAGGAAAAATGAACTAAATTTTGTTCATCTTGAGGCTGATATTCAAAAGCCGCTGAATATCCCCATTAAGTTCCCTGGATCGCTCCATGGCTGAATATCAACCTCCTTCTGTTTAATTTAGATCCCCATCTCACCAAGTAAATATGCCAGAAACATTTTTTTTAAAGTCCCTCTGGGCTTATCCCATCCCCCCAGACTCCACATCTTATGCCCAGACCTCTGTGGTTCAAAGGGGGAAAATTGATCCACTTGGGGGTTATTTGGCACTAGAAGGGAAGGAGCAACCAAGGATCATTCCTTCTCCTTTTGGGCCCCGGCTATACTGTAAGATGCAGGGGGAGTTTGAGGGATGGAAGAGAGAAATTTAGAGAAACAGGTTAGGCCAGGTGAGGGAGGATGTCAGACCAAACACCATTTTTTCCCTTTGTTTATATTGGAGGACCGATAGCAAAAGGTCATCCTCCAGACCAGACAGCAAGGGGTTAACATTTCTCGGCTGTGTCACCTGACCCTGCACGAAAAGGGTTCGACTGGGTTACCTAAGCCTGTATTGGGCCATCTGGATTTGTCTGAGTCTGCTGCTTATTCCTCCCTGCTATTGTGTCCAGTCAGTCACACCAGTTCAACCCATATACATCTATAGAACATTTATTAATTTTCTATCCCAATTTCCCAAGTAAAGTATCCTTGCATGCTACCACAGAAGAGTACTAATTATTTCTACTTTCAAAGTAAAGAGTGAATTTTTGAAACACTGCATGTATCTAAATTTGCAATATTTGCGCATAAGTAGCCTCAACAAACATATTCAATAAAAGTAAAAAATGCATGTGTATTTTTACTTTCATGTGCACATATGCATGCATAAAAAGAGGTGATCTAGAGATGTTCTGGTTCGGGGCCAACATTTACATGCATAAGTTGCTATTTTAAAAGACACTCATGTAGATTTGCTAACTTGCACAATTCTATGCCTGATAAATATTTGGAATAAGTATTATTATTGAATGTGTTTATTGTGTACTGATAGCCAGGTGGGAGGTCTAGATGAACTTGGGGGAGTTCTGGCTGAAGAACCAGGAGGGTCTCGATGGCCTGCAGAAAGACTGGGGGCCGGATATTAAGAGTTAAGTGTGGGTGTAAATTTGTGCATGCAACCCGGCGCACACAAATCTACGCCCGATTTTATAACATGCGCGCGCAGCACAATTGTGCAACTTGCGCGTGCCGAGCCACGCAGCCTTCCTCCGTTCCCTCCGAGGCCGCTCCGAAATCAGATCGGCCTCAGAGGGAATGTTCCTTCCGCCCCCCCCCCCCCACCTTCCCCTCCCTTCCCCTACCTAACTCGCCCCCCCCCCCCCCAGCCCTTCCTAAACCCCCCCATACCTTTCACTTAGAAGTTGCGCCTGCCTCCGGGCAGGCGTAGGTTGCACGCGTCGGCCAACGACTGGCCCACAATCCCGGGCACAGCAGCAAATGGCCACTGTGCCTGGAGGCTCCAGCCCCGCCCCCAGATCGCCCCACCCTGCCCACACCCCACCTCCTTTTCCAAGCCCTGGGACATACACGCGTCCCGGGGCTTGCGCACGTCGCCGGACCTATGCAAAATAGGCTTGGCGTGCGCAGGAGCGGATTCTCAGGGTTACACCTGTAACTCTTTGAAAATCCGCCCCTGGGTGAACTGGTAATTTCTTTGATGTATACTTTTTTCAAAATACACAGTCTTACGGGCATAAATACTGATATACGTAAGTCTTACAGAGTGTGGAACGTGGTATTACATGATTTGTGACCCCCTACAGCTTAGATTCTGGGTTCCTTGATTATAGATATTACTATGAATATTATTATTGTAGCCACTCTTTTAAGTACTATCCATTAGGGATGTGATTCGGCTGAACCTTTTGGTTCGGCCTTCGTTATCGGCCCGCCGCAGGAAATTTCGTTTTCCCGCGGTTTGGGCTGATTTTTTTCATCCACCCGATTTAAATCCGCTTCGGTTTTCGGGGTGGCTGAACCAGGACGAATGCACATCCCTACTATCCATATGTGGGGTTAAAGGAAAATTGGTTGTCCTATTCAAAATTGTATTTTTGCTATGCTAGTGACTATGTTCATGTATGGTCATGGAGCTGAACAGAGTCAATCAGTCTTCATGACCTTGTGTTCCCTGATTTAATAAATAGATTTAAATATAAAATATATATAATTATATTTTTAAAATAGGTAGCAAAAGTACAAGTGTTCAATACTTTGATATGTATTTTTTTATTTTTTAAGTATTTATATGATAGATAATTTTTTACGATTGGTTTAAATTTTTATTGTATTTTATGTTTTATTTTGAAACATTGTATTTTATGATTTATTTTAATTAAGAAACTCTGTAAACCAGTGCGAAGGTATACACCAACATCGGTATAGAAAATCAAGTAAATAAATAAATAAATAAAGGTTCTTTCAATGCATTACATGTATTTGCGTGGATGTTGCGGGGTAGAGATATTTTATATCATACGCAGGTTATACAATTCTCACGTAGATCAGCACGCAGCCATATTAACACATATACGCCACTGTGCGCAGTTGTTTAAAAGTTATCCTCCCAGTGCTGTGCCTGGGGAGTGTAGGGGTCCCCACTGCACGCACCCATTCTGACCCTGAACAAAACTGGACTAAACAAAATGAAATGAAATAAACAACAAATGAAAAAAATATATATATATTTGCAGTGCAAACCACCCCCCCTATTAAAATAACATTTTATATTACCTAGAAATGAATACTATTCCAATAAATTAAAATACACCCTATTTCTCTAAGTATAAAAGTATAATTCTTTCAAGATACTTCAATGTGTTCAGATCTTTTGTCTCCATGTGTTCCTAAGCATGTCCCTCTACCCAAACCAGTCTGGTGAGCCCACAGCCTGCCAGCCAGGTTTTCAGGATGTCCGCTATGAATATGCAAAAGATGAATTTGCATATATCAGGGATGCAGTATGTTCACAATGCATCTGGTGCACATTCACTGCAGATATCCTGAAAGCTCGACTGCCTGCGGAGACACCAAGACACGCTTGGGAAGGCTTGCTCTACGCAAAAGCATTTCTGGAAGATTTGCATCCCTTAGAAACCTCCCCCTCGCTTTTCTAAAATGGCAAAAATGAACATAAACAACAGATGCAATAGGTTATAATAAATAACAGCAACATAACATGAGTGGAGTTGAAAAACTGAAGACAGGAAATGACTCAGACTGAGAAAGGAGATACAGGAAGTCACTTTAAAACAGGAGATTTAGTTTGCCTGTTTTGGCAATGTTTGTAATGTAGCCAAGTTGCCAGTGGGATCAGGTGATGGGACATTAAGCTCCCATAATACAGAGATTCGTAATCTCAGCCAAAAGGTCAAGATGGGATCAGCCTCAATTTGTAGCTCAGACTCTATGCTCGAATCATAGCAAAATAAATAAATAGAGAAGCAATCATTTAATACTATGTTTAGACCCCAAGAGAAAAATCTATTTTTTTTTTAAATCATGAGGTTTAATCCACTTGTTTTGGTAATGGTTGTAACATGATCATGTTCTCAGTGAGATCAGATGACATGGCATCACTCCCTGCACCACCCCCATGCTGTACATGTTTTCAATCTCAGTCTAAAGGCCAAGAAAGGACCATATTCAGCTCATGGCATAGCCAAAAAGAGGCCAAGAGTGATTACTTAATTTTAGACAAAAGGCTGAGAAATGGAAATCATGTGACCAACTCACAGAAGATTCTTTGTACAAACCAAGTCCCGACAAAACAAAACAATATCCCAAAAACAATCCAACAAAGAATTTAAGTCAGGCCCTTCTGGCCTATCTGCCACCTCCCTCATATCTCTGGGCTTCTACAACTCTTCCCAGAGATAACTCCACCTGCCTGGCAGTTTTAGAAATAGCTCACCAGCAGAGAAAAGAAACCAATCCAACAACAAATAGAAGTCTCTGGGTTCCCAGGCTCACCAGCATAGGCAGCTTCCTGGAAACAGAGACCTTCAAAGGGACAGGCATCATGATCCAGATTTGTCCTCCTCAGTCCCCAGAAGGAGACTGAGGCTGCTCTGGCTGAGGCTCATTTTTATAGGGTGGAGGCTCCTCCCCTAGTGGCCAGGGATTGGTTCCTGGGTCTCCAACCTCTTCCTCCCACACCCGTGTCTCTTGCCTCTCTACTACTGGGGGAAGGAACCAGCCTGAGTCTCTAGCTCTTTGTCTCCTGGTTTTCCTTCCCTTTTGAAATCCCTCCTGGGTTTTTTAGTTCCGGGGAGGGTTCAGTTCCTGGGGTTTTAACCTTTCTCCCTAGGCTGGTATATAGACCCCGTCGCTGTCCCATGACCTATCAGCTACATCTGCCTAGTTCCCTGAGAGTTGACAATGACTTTCACGTCTCCCTCCTGAAACCCCTACTTCTCTAGTGGCCATCAAGGAAACCACACAAATCACAAGAAATTTCCTCCGAGGACGATACTGCCTATCAGATAAAGGAGATTATCAACGTCCATCGATGGGGCAGGAAATGGGATTATCTTATCTCCTGGGAGGACTATGGCCCAGCAGAGAATACCTGGGAGTCCACTTCCAATACGCTAAATAAGAATCTCCTGAGGGGATTCCATGTCATGCATCCCAGGAAATCTAAGCCCTCAGGGAGGGGGGTTTAGAGGAGAGGGTGCTATTACATTCGAAGGACTGCGGGCTCACTCTGCCTCGCTGCTTCAGCCGTCATCTCCCCAGTGCTGCAGGATACCATGAGGACATCATGGCTTGGACTGCCCTTCCGGAAGTCATCTTATCCTCCTCTAGGTGTGCGCATGGACTATTCCTCCACATTTAAAGGACCTGTGATGGGAACAGTCAGGCGATGCCTTCTGATGACATCACAGGCTGAATCACATATAAGGCTGCTCCAGATGCTCCTCCAGTGCCTTGGCAATAGGTCAACTCCTTCTGGAATAGTGCTTTGCCTGCGCTCCTGTTTCCTGATCCTGCGTCCTGTCTTCGCTGTGGTTCCTGAGTTCATGGTTTCCATCTGTTCTGGATCCCTTCATGTGTGAGCAATCTCCCTCTCGTCTGTCTTCAGTGCTCCTCCATGTTCCTGTGGCCCTCGACTTCCTCCTTGTTGTTCGTCTTTTTGGTTTGATCTTCTGACTTGACCTTGGACTGGATCCCAACAGTTACTACCCTTAAGAGAAATATGGGGGTAAACTGCACAGCACGGCAGATACTATCATAAGAAGCTAGCTGGGCAGACTGGAAGGACCATTTGGTCCTTTTCTGCCATCACTACTATGTTATTATGTATATGTTGGTGAGTATAGGATTTCAGATTTTTCTCATTTGGCTTGAAAATAAAACAAGGGTGTTTCATTGTGTTTTTCCATTTGTTTTGAAACCATTTCCCTAGTATGTTCATTGTTCAGCTTTTACTATCTGTAACAAGCCAGACGTGAGTCTGTCTTCTAATGGTTAATCCTTTCCTTAAGGATTTACAGCTTCCGAGGTAGTTTAATTGAACCCCGGTAATTATGTCACCATTCTGGCCGGTTGTGTGTATGTATTACAGATCTTACTTATCATTTGGTGCCAGGGAGCAATGATCCTGTGTGGGTTCTGACGAAGGAGCTCCCTAGGTGATCAGTCCCCTCAAATCCGCCCTCTTGTTCGCTGCAGCACTAGTTTCTGCCTGAAAACAAAAGGAAAATCTCCTGTTCCTGTACCTGGCTGCAGCACATAAGGTCCCCAGGATGCTTTTTGCTCACCTTGAATGTACGTGCACTACCCCTGGATTATGTGTTAAAAAGAAATGAAGTGAATTTACTGGATTAACATTTCATTCACTATAATGCAGTGCAATAAGTGGAATCTTCACTTCCTGGTATTTGGTATCTCTCTCAGGTCCTTGGACACTGTTTCTCCGTCTCCAAAGAAGGTACTTTTAACGCGCCACACAAAACAAAATTGTATGTCTCAACCTTTTCCCCCTGGCCAGCACAGGTCACTCCAGTGGTGCAGGTTTTAAACGGGTTTTAAACCTGCTCTATCCCGATAAGAAAGAGGAGTTTTTTTAAAATATTTTTTTCTCATATTAGGGTCAGATACATACCACCCCCCTGGTACAATTTTAGAATTTACAATGACTTTCTGGCCTACAAGAAGAAGTTTTAGGTTTCTCTGTGTTTCCGAGGCCCACACTTCACCAGCATCGTTGGTCACACTTTCAAGTCTGAGCAACAACTCTACCAACATTTTGGGAGGAGACACCAAGATGATCATTTATCTTTGGTTCAAATACTTCAACATTTTCTTTCCTTTTATTTAATTGTAAACATTCGCTCCCTAATAAAAAAAATCACCACACTCTTTCACAAATATCATGCAGTTCTGGGGGTTAAAATCCTAACTATAACAGAACCAGGGTTCTGAATATAAACACACAGAGGTCAGTATTCAGACACAGCCGGATAAGTAACATAGCCAGACAAGGCTTATCCGTCCAACTTACCCGGGATATTCAGAAGCACGGCTGTGCTGGAGGGACTTGGTGAGAGGAGCAGTTAGAGCTGCCCCGGGCTGGCTGTGCAGGAGGAGAAAGTCAACACCCTTTACCCGAGGTCGGTGCCGTGAGGCCTGCACAAATGCAGCATGCCTATGGCACGTGGCCGTCAGAGCACACCCCAAGGCGCAAGCCAGAGGGGGCATGCCCCTTCGGGAGCCCCACGGGAACCACACCTTGATTGGACCACTACTAACTCGTGAATGATCCTACCAGTTTTGTGAGCAACTTAAAGTTTCAACAGTTATGGGAGGGAAAAAAAAAAGGAAAGGTCATTTCTGGCTAGGTTAGCTGGATTTTAAACCTGCCTCTGAGCAGGCCTAAAGTTAACTGTCCTTCTGTGGCTGGATAACACGCTATTTCATCGGATATCTTTAAACGATATATGCAGCTAAGTAGTGCATTCGTTACCCCAACAAAATAAAAGAACAAACTAGAGGAGGGCCAATCCCCTCCCTCCCCCCCCCCCCCCCAAAAAAAAAACAACCTGTAGTCTACTACCCCCACTCCACACACGTGGAAATGTTTGTATGCTAACGCCAGAAGTCTAAGATGGGAGAATTAGAATAGAAACATAGAAACATAGAAATGACGGCAGAAGAAGACCGAATGGCCCATCCAGCCTGCCCAGCAAGCCTCACACATTTTTTCTCTCATTCTTATCTGTTACTCTTAGCTCCTTGTTCTATTCCCCTTCCACCCCCACCATTAATGTAGAGAGCAGTGATGGAGCTGCATGCAAGTGAAATATCTAGCTTGATTAGTTAGGGGTAGTAGGGGCAGTAACCGCCGCGATAAGCAAGCTACACCCATGCTTATTTGTTTTACCCAGACTATGTTGTACAGCTCTTGTTGGTTTTTTTTTTTTTCTTCTCCCCTGCTGTAGAAGCAGAGAGCCATGCTGGATATGCATTGAAAGTGAAGTATCAGGCACATTTGGTTGGGGTAGTAACCGCCGTAACAAGCCAGCTACTCCTCGCTTTGTGATTGCGAATCCTTTTTTTTCTTCACCCCTGTCGTTGAAGCTATGCAGGATATGCGTGAAGCATCAGTTTTTTGTTTTTGTTTTTGTTTTGTTTTTTTTTCCCCCTGCCGTTGAAGCAGAGAGCTATGCTGGAAATGCGTGATGTATCAGTCTTTCTCCCATGCCGATGCAGCAGAGAACCATGCTGGATATGCATGGAAAGTGAAGTATCAGGCACATTTGGTTTGGGGTAGTAACTGCCGTAACAAGCCAGCTACTCCCCGCGTTTTGAGTGCGAACCCTTTTTCTTCTCCTTTGCCGTTGTAGCAGAGAGCTCTGCTGGATGTGTGAAGTATCAGTTATTCTTCTCCCCTGTCATTGAAGCAGAGAGCTATGCTGTATATGCATTGAAAGTGAAGTATCAGGCATATTTGGTTTGGGGTAGTAACCGCCGTAACAAGCCAGCTACTCCCCTCTTTGTGAGTGCAAATCCTTTTTTCCATTACCTCTTGCTGTTGAAGCTTAGAGCGATGTAGGAGTCACAGTAAGCATGTGTATGTTTATTTAATAAGGGTATTGTGTCAATAGCCATCATTCTGGCGAGTCACCCACTCTTCATTGGTGGCCTCTTGACTTTATGGATCCGCAGTGTTTATCCCACGCCCCTTTGAAGTCTTTCACAGTTCTGGTCTTCACCACTTCCTCCGGAAGGGCATTCCAGGCATCCACCACCCTCTCCGTGAAGAAATACTTCCTGACATTGGTTCTGAATCTTCCTCCCTGGAGCCTCAAATCGTGACCCCTGGTTCTGCTGATTATTTTCCTACGGAAGAGGTTTGTCGTTGTTTTTGGATCATTAAAACCTTTCAAGTATCTGAAAGTCTGTATCATATCACCTCTGCTCCTCCTCTCCTCCAGGGTGTACATATTTAGATTCTTCAATCTCTCCTCGTACGTCATCCTATGAAGATCCTCCACCTTCCTGGTCGCCCTTCTCTGTACCGCTTCCATCTTGTCTTTGTCTTTTTGTAGATACGGTCTCCAGAACTGAACACAGTACTCCAGGTGAGGCCTCACCAAGGACCTGTACAAGGGAATAATCACTTCCCTTTTCTTACTTGATATTCCTCTCTCTATGCAGCCCAGCATTCTTCTGGCTTTTGCTATCGCCTTGTCGCATTGTTTCGCTGTCTTCACATCATTAGACACTATGTATAGCATCATTAGACACTATGTATAGCAGTGAATGATGACACAGACTTAATTGGCATCTCAGAGACATGGTGGAAGGAGGATAACCAATGGGACAGTGCTATACCGGGTACAAATTATATCGTAATGACAGAGAGGAGCAGTCGGGAGGAGGTGTGGCGCTTTATGTCCAGGATGGCATAGAGTCCTACAGGATAAAGATCCTGCATGAGACTAAATGCACAATTGAATCTTTATGGATAGAAATCCCTTGTGTGTCGGAAAAGACTATAGTGATAGGGGTATACTACCGTCCACCTGGCCAAGATGGTGAGACGGACAGTGAAATGCTAAGAGAAATTAGGGAAGCACGCGCATGTTATAAAATCAGGCGTATATGTGCATGTGCCGGGTAGCGCGCGCACATGTAGGCCACGTGTGCTTCTTTTAAAATCTACCCCTAAGTGAACAGGCACTCAATGATGAGCACCCGTTTAAGTGCGCCAATATTGCATGGGTCTGTATCTGTATTCTCAGTTCTCACTGGCTAAAGTTTAGCTCCACCCCTAGAATGCCTGCATGGACATTCCCCTTGTCATCCTGACAATAAAATTTGTGAGCACAAAATATATGCAGTTGATAGAGATAAAATTTCAAAACTCTGTTTTAGTTCATGTAATTCGAAAAACTACAAGCACGAAGGCTTTGAATATCAATCTCAAAATTATTCCTTGCTCTTTATAAAATAATTTATTTTAAAACATCTTATATCTACAGAAAGTCATTTTTCCTCGCTAATTAGTTAGGTCCTCAATTACTAAAGCTTTGTATATGGGGGGAAAATAAGCTTAGTAAATAAGGCCCTAAGGATGTTATTTTTACCTTGGTAATGATTATCTAGATCAGATAAGCTTGATTTTACATTCATATCACAATAACTGTCACTGAGATACTGTCCTACAAAAAAATACATGGAGACCTGTTATCCCTTTAAAATAATTTAGATTTAATTCAATAGTTTTGACAACTGAGGAAAACTTGCAAAAAAAAAAAAAAAAAAATGCAGCAAATCTAAGACAGAAAAATAACTTTTAAGGACAGCCAGAATCATTCCTTTAGTAGTGTATAAGGAGCTTAAATTAACCAGAGCTCTGACAGAAAAATCACTAGTTTAAAACAGTTTCAAAATGGCTTTATTTCCGGGACCACGCTATCGCCGTGGCAACCCTCCCAGCAGGCTCTCTCACTCTCTCCAGGCGCCCATGCCGAGCGAGCGCAGGCGGTAAGGTGCAGGCCCCAGTGTCCCATACTGCCGACAGCGCTGTTCCCACGCCGCTAGCATGACTGGAGATAACAAATACCATGGAAGGCGCCTACGAGGCAGGTCTCGTAAAGAGGAAGCACCTATCCCCGATACCAGCAACGCCGTCGGTTTGTTTTTTTAAAAGAATCCTTAGGCAGTAAACTTTGAAACAGGTGCGCTTGCCATCTCGCCCCCAGCGACGCGTCCATTTTGTAACATACGAGCGCACGTTCTGAAAATAGCCTGGATGCGGGCACGTACGTGCACAATTTGAAATGGACGTAGGCGGGTGTGCACAAATGCCGCATCTACCGTGTAAACGGGGGACTTTTACAAGGGTTGCACGCCGAACACTGTTTGCCATTTTCCCCAGTTCGTTCCCAGTTCGCCCAGTTTAGGGATAAGACTTGCAATTTATATAGACTCCCTTCCCACCTGTTAGCCCTGACCCTTGAAACCACGCTGATTTTTTTTTTTGTTTTAAGAGTTACACGCCATCCGTAGAGGAAATACATTTACGCAGCAGGGGATCCCAGTGCGGACCTGTGCACGTAAGTATTTATGCACGCATTTCTTGGCCACACCCTGACATGGCCATGCCCCGCCCAGACCATGCCTATGCCCCGCCCCTTTTTAGAAACTTTACATTTGTGCACCCAGCGGGAGATACCTGCGTCCATGGGTGGCTTATAAAATCCGATAGGTGCACGCCAGTCCAACTGATGTGCATATCTCCCGCTTTTGGCATGCTCAGGGCTTTTGAAATTCACCAGTTAGTGTGCATATTGCAATATTTATAGTAACTTTTTAGTGATGATATGCTCTGTTAGGGGCAGATTTTAAGACGTGAGCGCGCTACCCCTGCGCGCAGTCAAGTATGCCCGATTTTATAATATGCGTGCGCCTGCACACGCGCATGTTTTAAAATCGGGGGTCAGTGCGCGCAAAGGGGTGCACAACTGTGCACCTTGCGCACCGAGCCCGTGCTGAGCCGCGCCGCCTTCCCCCGTTCCCTCCCAGGCCGCTCCGAAATCAGAGCAGCCTCGGTGGGAACTTCCCTATCCCCCACCCCACCTTCTCTTCTCTTCCACTACCTCCCTCTCCTTTTCCCCGCCTACCCTGCGGGCTGAAGTAAGTTGTGTGCGCCGGCCAACTGCCGGTGCGCAATCCCCGGCACAGCAGCAAATGGCCGCTGTGCCGGGAGCCTCTGACCCCGCCCACGCCCCAACCAGCCACCCTGCCCCGCCCATGCGCCACCCCCGGACCACCCCTTTAGTAACTTCCCGGGACTTAGATGCATCCTAGGGCTTTACCCGCATCGCCGGGCCTCTATAAGGCCCGACGTGTGTAACCCACCCTACACGCATAAATCCTCTGGATTTGCACGCATAGGGCTTTTAAAATCTGGCCTTTAGTGAATAAGATGTTAGTTCTGATTATAGTATATAATTTGTATATAATTATTATATTATATATATATATATATATTATATATATAATTTGTATATAATTAGTATATAATTATAATTATATAATTATATAATATAATTAGTATATAATTATAATTAGTATATAATTAGTATATAATTTGTATATAATTATTATATATATATAATATATATATATAATATATATATATATATTATATATAATATATATATATATATATTATATATATATAATTATTATATATATATATATATATAGTATATAATTTGTATATAATTATTCTCCTCTATCTCTTTCTATTTCTTACATTCCCAGTTCATTAGCCCTTGTTAATTGTAACTGCTTCTCTTCATCACGTTATTTATGTTTTTTGGTTGTATTATCCGCACCCCTGTTTTCTGTAAACCGACATGATGTGAACGAGTTCATGAATGCCGGTATAAAAAAACCTTAAATAAATAAAATAAATAAATATAGCAGGCACACTATCAAATTAATGCCTTCACATTAACAATATTTTGCATGAACTTTACTGAATTTGCCCCTATATGTCTATGAGAAGCTAACTAGAGTTCCAGGCAGAAAATGAAAAAAAGCTTCTATTTTTTTCCTGAAGTATGGGTATCACACCTGCACCCAGGAGTGACCCTAACACTTGGGTAGGCTCAATAGTGTCCCCCTCTGCAAGGTTATCAGATATTATTGTTGCCACAGGGATCGCATATTGAAAATGCCCTGATGAAATGGAGGAAAGGAGGGACATAATATATTGCACGCCTGGGACAGGGCTTGCAAATTACCTAAAGCCCAGTAAAATGCGAGCTCTGAGATATGACACTCTTGCCACCTTATTTCTAATCTTGCCGAGGACCATATTCAGTGCCACTTATCCCGCTTAACTGGCGGAAATCAGCGGTCGCCACTTAGCTGGATAACTACTTATCCAGCTAAATAGTTAACCGACTACGTGGTGGGTGAGGTGGAGGCATAACTGAGAGGAGTTGAATTAGATGGACAGGTTATCTGGCTAACTCTGATCAAGCCTGGGAGACCTGTTCTAAAGTCAGCCAGAAAAATAATCATTCGGATAACTTTTAGGTAGCCTGGTTTATTCAGCACGCGCGTATGCACACCGCCAAATATCCCAGCCAAGTTAGCTGAATAGGTTTATTTAGCTAACTAGCTCAGCCGGAGAGCTGAATTGAGAGCAACTTTCCAAGGCATTTCAATGGGAAAAACAGTGCTTTTCCAGGAGAAATGGCCTTTTACGGAATTGCCATCCCGATATGCCCATAAGGGTTACCCACACCGAGTGAAGTTATTTCTGGGGCAGAGTTCAGGATAGGTTTGGGCATATGCATGTACTGTTGCGTTTCCAGCTGTGCACATGTCCATTTTCCTGAAAAATGTGAGTGCAGATGTAATTTTGCGCGGATTAATTTGGTGGGATAACTTCCAAAGCGAACTCACGCGCAATTTAGTCTGCTTTGAAAACTGATGTTGACTCGAGCATGTATTTTGTTGCCGACGTTAGCAGAGCTTTTTATAACAATGATCCCCTCCCAAAATGTTTTCATATTTTCAAGTTTATATTTTGGCAAGCCGACAAATGTCATAAATGCAACGTCATTCTACTGTATGGGCCTTATACAATGAAGGTTTATTTCCATCAGCACAGAACAGGGAAAAGTCTTTCTTTGAGTAAGACCCTAAATTTATTTATTTCTTTTATTTATTTCTTTTATATACCGACATTCGATCGAGATATCACATCGGTTTCCAGGTAACAGAGAGAATAGGGCGAGTTCTGCCCTATTTTACATTATAACATGATAACATGATAACAATTAAAAAAAACAAAACAAAAAAAAAGCATGGTAACAGTTGAAACAAATATATGGAAAAATAAACATAGCATATAACCCATATACATTATGACTTGTTAACAAATAGTTTGGGTATCAAATGTAGCCCATTATACCACAGAAAATATGCTACTCGGAACAGCTTTACATGAACGCAAGATTATAGTCATAATAATGGCAGCAGAGGTCTAGAATCGCACCACATTTATGTTATCAGCTCTCACATTAGGATATACACTTCTAAAGTATAATTGTAGGTTTATCCTCAAATTAACTTTTCTGTGTAAAATGAACTGAATAAGCATCTTCACTCAGCTAAGCATTGAAACCCTGTTTACAGCATTTAGCATCGCGTGCCTTCCTTATTTTGCTTACAGTGGTGATACTTTTCCTACGGTTCAATATTTACAAAAGAGCTGCAAAATGAAAAGAGAATCCCATGGTTACAGAAGACAACATAATTATAAGGGTCAACTTGATAGGACATATAATCTTCAGAAACCTGCAGGTTTCCCTAATAAAATATTTATATCAGTCACTGTTGGACACCTACAGAGAATAATGTAAATGAATTCCTCAATAGCAACTTCCAGTTATCTAACATTCGCAAATGTCAAGAAAGTATCATCCTTATTTTGCAAAAAAAAAAAAAACCAAAAAAACCTGCTTTTTGCTTCCAGCCTCAATTGTAAATCTTAAGGGGATAATTTTCATAGACCTACGCAGGGTTTGGGAGTGTAAAAGCAGCCCTTTGTGCATGTGGGCGAGAATACACGCGTACTGACAATGCTGTGCGGGCATGTATGTACGTACCGAAACAGAGCACTTCAAGGGTGCTCCAGGGTGGGGTTCGGAGGTACACGCACATTTATGCATTGTATAAGAGGAGTACGCACATACGCTATGAAATATGCGTGTGCACTTTTACACCTGCCATTTAATCCATGGAATTTAAGCCTCGCTTACCTTTTGGGACTTGGTGCTTGGACTGGTGGCTCATCGTGCTGCAGACCGGAGACTGGTTGTAGCTTGTGAGTGTTTGAATAATTGCGCCTGTTCACAATGATCTATGTGCAGATTTGGTGGCCTTTTCTGTGATTTCTTGTGTGTTTGTCAGTTTGGCTTTTCTGCTGGTCAGTCTGTACATCTGTGAGTGCGTCTGGCTTTTGCTGTTTGGGTGTCTGTGTGCCTTATATGTGCATGCCTGAATTTGGAGAGTGTGTCTTAGGGATGGGTCTGTTTGTGTTATGCATGTGTGAATGAGGTAAGGCATTCTCCTAATAGGAAGTGTATTAGTGTTTTAGGGCTTTCGGAGAGTCAAGCCTACACCCAACACACATCATAATAGGCATAATACATATGGGTTCAAGTGTCTTTTTTGCGGGGATCTAGACATCATAGTGGATAACACATTGAAATCGTTGGCTCAGTGTGCTGTGGCGATCAAAAAAGCAAACAGAATGTTGGGAATTATTAGGAAGGGAATGAAAAATAAAACAGAGGATGTTGTAATGCCTCTATATCGCTCCATGATGAGGCCACACCTTTAATACTGAGTGCAATTCTGGTCACTGCATCTCAAAAATGTTTATAGCTGCACTGGAGAAAGTGCAGAGAAGGGTGACCAAAATGATAAGGGGCATGGAACATCTGCCCTATGAGGAAAGGCTAAAGAAGTTAAGGCTGTTCAGTTTGGAGAAGAGACAACTGAGGAGGAATATGATATGTCTACAAAATCATGAAAGAGCTTGAAAAAGTTAATGTAAATCAGTTATTTACTCTCTCAGATAATAGAAGGACCAGGGGGCACTCCATGAAGTTAGCAAGTAGCTCATTTAAAACAAATCAAAGAAAATTATTTTTCACTCAGCACATAGTTAAACTCTGGAAATCATTGCCAGGGGATGTGGTTTCAGCAGTTAGTGTTACTGGGTTTAAAAACGTTTTGGATAAGTTCCTAGAGGTTAAATCCATAAACTGCTATTACAGTAATTAATAAGCAATAGTAACTTGTGATCTATCTAATATTTGGGTACTTGCCAGGTACATGTGACTTGGATTGACCACTGTTGGAAACAGGATAGTGGGTGTTGCATCCGTTGGTCACGGACGGCTGCAACCGCTCTGCCTTACCTTTTTTTCTCCTTTTTCTTTCTCCTTGGGCAAGATGGCTGTCTCCGGTGCCGAGTGCTGAGGGTCTCAGCGTCTCCAATCTAGCATGGGCGTTCCAGTCTGCCATGCTCACTCCAGTGGCCTCCCAGGGCGCGAGTGCTCACATCTCCTACGCTCAAATACACGTCATGGCAGGAACCTCGGGGGCGTTCCCACCGCATGACATCAATGCCTCTGGGTATATTAAGCCTCCGTTTTGCTACCACCTTTGAGTTAGCAAGGACTTCAGTTTAGCTACTCTGACTGCTCTAAGCTGCAAGCTTAGACGCCGCTACCACTCCAAGGGCCTCGCTCCTCTAGAAGCTCTAGACACCCGCTCCTCGGGGGTTTCTCGCTTTCAACTTCCCTTCGGGGCCTCTACTAACTAAGAGAACCGCTCCTCTTTCTCTCTCTTCTCCATTTTCAGGCTATCAGACTACCAGGTACTTGCTCCTCGAGGGCCTACCAGCCTATCTATCCTACACTACGGACCTTCGGTCCCACTATTTCATCATCAGGAAGACGCCTACATTCCTGTGAGTATCTCTACGATCCGGTGCTCCAGCTCCACCCACCAGCCACGGCATTACCCGCACTGCGGGCTCCCACCTATCGTGTATATCTGGGTGAGATATTACATCCGAGCCTATTGAATGTATTGGCACCTTGTGGATCTCAGTGCCTTACCTTCCTGCCTACATCATCTATCTACAGCGGTACAATAAAGCCCTCCATCCATACTGTGTCTGCTAGTGTATTCAGCCTATCACTATGGTTCCCCACAGGGCCCCTCCCCATGGGCAGAGTCATCTCCACAGTGACCAAGGGTCCACAATGCCACAAACACAACAGATTGCTAACTCCATGGACTCCGCTCAGCTCAAGGCCCTGCAGGCCATCCCTGGCCTAGCCCAGTGGATCACAGTAGCTAGGCTCGTCTTTGGAGAGCCTAGCTACTGCCTTCAATCAGTTACATGCTCAACTGAATTCTTCAGCTCCTCCTGTGAAGGAATTGCTGTCACCAGTGGTAACCCTCAAGACCACTGTTCCTTTATCCACACCTACCCGCTTTACAATGTGCAGAGGGTTTGTTAATCAATGCAGCATGCATTTTTCATTACAGCCTACCTTCTTTCCCACTGAAGCTTCAAAGACCACCTACATCCTGTCGTTCCTAGAAGGAAGAGTCCTGGCCTGGGCTTCACCAATATGGGAACGTGAAGATCCTATCCTGAATGACCTATCAGGATTTCTAAAACTTTTTAAGTCTGTGTTTGATGATCCGGCTCGCCAGACCATCGCTGGATCTGCCTTGCTCAACCTTCAGCAAGGTAACAAGCCACTTACAGATTTTGCTATCGAATTTAAGACTCTAGTATCCGAACTACATTGGGAAAATGGTTGCTTACGTGCCATATTCATGGAGGGTCTCAGCTCTCACTTAAAGGATGAATTAGTGGCTCGTCATTTGCCTGATACCCTTGAGTCCCTGATGGAACTGGCTTGGAGAATTGACTGCCGTATCCGTGACCGTACTCAGGAGGCTAAGAGTCCACGAAAGTCTTCGGTGGGGGCTAAGCATCCTAAACCTATGCCCATTGCTTCCAGCTTACCATCTGCACCCTTAGAGAAGGAAGAGCCTATGCAACTAGGTCGAAGCCATTTGACCTCCAAGGAGAGACATTATCGCAAGCGCATGGGATTGCGCATGTACTGTGGCCAATCGGGCCATGCAGTCCAAACCACGAAATTGCCTAATTCAGAATGGTTTGGGAGAACCGAGAAATGATTGAATTTTTTCCAAAATTTTGGAAAAAATTAATTTTTGACTTAGTACGCACTAACTCCCCATTAGCATGCACTAACTCTGCCAGGTTAGTGTGCACTATCAGGAGTTAGTGCGCACTAACACGAGAATTGGGTCCCCCCCCCAAAAAAAAAACCCCAAACCGTGGGAAAAATTAAATTCCTGCGGGGGGGAGGGGGGTGGCCCGAAACAAAGCCCGACATGAAATATTTACCCGAAGCACATCTCTAGTTGATATAAATAAGGAGCTAGAAGACTGGAACAGAGTGGGAAGATGGAGCACACCAGGTAACCAGGCACACAAAACAGGTCAAGCAGGCATGCGGAAGACAGGAACTGGAGATGAAGAAGTCTTCTGGCTTCAGATAACAACGATGGAGCAAAAGTATAAGGACCAGGAGATAGAACCAAACTGGCAACTGACTGACAAAAAGTCTGAGTACATTGTGTAGGCAGGAAACAAGATGGCCACTGTGGGAAAGTGAAGGGCATAGAGCAGGGAGGACAGGATAGATTGTCCAAACAATTCACAGCTCTACTTGCAAGCTGAAGGGTGAAGTCAGCAATTGATCCTCACATACATCTGCCCAGGTAAAGGGCAGCATTTGAATTTCAGAATTTAATAATTTTATATATATATATATATATATATATATATATATATATATATCTTCCTATGGAAATTAATAACCCAATAAATATCATAATATACATACGGTATAATCTGAGAATAAATTTGGTCC
Organism: Rhinatrema bivittatum; assembly: GCF_901001135.1. NCBI lineage: Eukaryota > Metazoa > Chordata > Amphibia > Gymnophiona > Rhinatrematidae > Rhinatrema > Rhinatrema bivittatum. Next base: position 355,907,081 of record NC_042619.1, read on the forward strand.
AAACAAGTGTTTAAATGCACAGTGCATGCATACAATGCATTCCCATACATATGTGTGTTTGCATATATGTATAAATGCATGAGAAATTTATTTTATACACATTTCAATCCAGTGTGTCCAGCAGAAAATGCGTGCTATCTTGAAAGCTGGCAGTGAGCAGCAGCCAGAAACCCCACCGCCAAATCTCTTAACTATGCAGCCATTTTAACTTTCCAGTGACTGTCATCCTAGGCATATATAAGTGTTTAAACTGTTTACGTGTACAGAAGACGATAAAGCCTGGTCCTAGTCGGGTCATCTCTTGCTGCCTAGGTTTGATTGACTTAAGGAGAGTGAATGGAAGCAGGGAGCAGAGAAACCCTCAGCCAGAGGGCTCACCAACCAAGCTTTCAAGTGGAGTGCTAAGGAGGCTTTGCTTCTTTCTCATTCGGGAAACAGAGATTGCCCTACATTGTATTAACTTGCTTTTTTTTTTTTGCTCCTTCACAGATTCTTTCTGATAAAAGCTTTGTGGTTAGAAAGTCACTTCTAAGGAATGTTTCTCTGTTTTCAGAGTGAAATTATATATTTTTTTTCCTTTCTTTGCCCCCCCTTACACATAGCAGAAAATAACTGGGAGCTGAGTGTGAAAAGGTGAATGGTTTTTCAATACAGTGTATATATATAAAAGACTTCAAATAAATAAATAAATATACACACACACACACACACACACACACACACTCTCGTGCACGTGTATGTGCGTGCGCATTCCACCAAATTATAGAACCGCATAAAGATCCACGCGTTTCCCTCAATATTTGTACTCATGCATGAAAAAAAGTATTTGGACTGGATCGGGGTATATTTGACTTTCTTAGAGGGGCCAAAGAGAGAGCCTGCACCACAGTGAGTTCTGTCAGCAGGAATTACCAGCCTTCCAGTTTTGCTCTCTTGAGCCAAAGACAGCAGGTATTTTAATGATGGCCAATAGAAAATAAATCTAGTTGTAGAACCTGGAAAAAAAGAAAATAACTTTTAGAGAAAAAAAAACGAAAAGCAAGTTTTCATGGACTCTTGTTTTGTTTGTAATTGCTGCTTTAACTGTATGGCCCCCCAGTAAACCACTACTCAGAATGCCTTCTGGGTCTCAGAACCGACAGAGATATTCCATTATCTGAAGTGGCTAAATTAGAGCATTGGGGGAGCCTATCTGCCAAAGTCTGGTAAAACTGGACGGTTACCACAGGAAACCATCCATCTTTAGTTCAAGTGGTAAAGATTGATTTAGTACCATATGTAAGAATTAAATTAAATGCAGAGCACCTGTGTAGAATTATTTTTGTTGCGTTCCTCTACACTAACTGGCCCAGTTGGTATAGAGAAAGCAACACACTGGCAGCTCGGCCCATCTGAATTACCTTCCCTTGCATCTTGATCCTCCAATTCTCCATCCAACCATCCCCAGTACACAGATCCATCGCTCCTGGCATAGACCCCCTACCTAGTAAAAGTTATTGAGATACAATGTCCCTTTCACTCATTTGTTAAATTCAGTCTTATGTGACAAAGTCAGATAAAGTGTAAATACAAGTAAAAAAACAAGAGCATTAAGTAAATGCCACTAAAATGCTCCAGTAGCACATGGGTGTGGGATTTAGCTCATGTTCCAGAAATGCACAATGTTGTTTAATCAATAGCATTCTAACAAATATGGAAAACATGATTTGAACAACATTAGAGGGCGTTTTTGCCTTAAAAGAAAGTACATTTTTGGATAAGCATTCTGTTTGTAATAGAACTTTTCAAAGCCCAAACACGGCCCTTTATATATGAAAGTACAGTTCAGGTTACCTAAACAGGTAATTGATTGCTCTTTAATATGTCTGCTGGTCATGTTTACCCATATGAGTTTCCTAGTCTATTACCAAGTGGAAGCTATCTGGCTTCCTTTCTAGAACATGCTGTACTACTCATTTAGATTCATTTCAGAGAATGAATCTTTTTCAAGGCACTCATTACATAGAAACAGAATATGATGGCAAATAAGGACCTCAAGGTCTAGTAGGGATATGCAGAGGCAAAAATTTTGTTTCTGTTCATTTATTCATTTCACAAGTCACCTATATTTGTTTGATTTGTTTCACATGAAAACAAATAATTCATTTATTCATTTCCATTCATTCACTTTCCATTAAAATAAATGAGGGAAGCAATGCAGCGATTTTGGGCTCCAAACTTGAGGTTTTGTAATGAATTTGAATGCAGCTTGAAGGTAGACATCATCAGAAACAAAAGTGGCACAGCCCAGGGCCTAGTAAAGGGGCAAAAGGATAACTCCCCATAGGGGGAGTAAAACATCAGCAAGGATAAAGCATCAGTATCATCTGCCTCCTCCTTACTAAAGGCTAAGATGCTACTGAGAGGCTTCCACCTCTCTTCAGCCACTAGCTGTTTCATATCCTGTATTTCTGGGAGTCCAATTCTTCCTCAGAATCAGTTTTTGTAAATATTGCCTCCCTCCATTATCTGAGAAACTGTAATCACAGCAGAGCTTAGTGTTGGTTTTGGGTACTGTTCTTCTGCTACCACTGCCCCTATTCCTGTCCGTCTCCTGCCATACTTCAGTAGCTCTGCTTCCCCTTTCTCTTGTTCCAAAGCAAGAGAGAGGAGCAGGTGTTCGTGGTACATGTTTTCCAAATTTTAATTTCTTATGGCTTGAGCCTTCCACTCCTAGCTTTCTGCAGCTTAAAAAGAATCTCTTTTTAACTTAGGGCAGAGCTTCTTTTTTTCTCATTGTTACTACTGCCAGAGCTTGTGCTTCTGACAGGCTTGGCTGACTGCAGGAGCACCCTTTTGTCTGCCCCAGTCATTATCCTACCTGCTACCATTTCTTCTTCTCCTCTTTCCTTATAGTGGCATGATGGAATTTAAACTACTGGCCACTGGAGTTTTTGATGTCACAATATAATTGCATAATGTACTACAGCATATTCACCAGTAACACTCTTATACTGTCTCACAAATTCAAATCAGTCAGCGGACTGAGTATACACGTCGCTGCACTCATCAGCTTGGCATTGGCACAAATTGTCTGCTAGCAAACTAATAGGAATGTGCATTTGTTTTAAAGAAATGGGTACAATACAAAAAAATGAGTCAATTTTAATTTCATTCATGGATCACCATAATGAATGGAAGGGTCCCACGAATTTAAACATACATTTTTGTCTCATTTGTGTATGTTTCCCATTCAAGTCTACACAGCCCATCCAAATCTATGGCTATGCTGTGAGCACTGAACAAATAAGTGCAAGTAACTATAGTAACCTGTGTGTGTGCCGAGACAGTAAGGAATTGGCAAGGATATCCGATAGAGAACGAATCATAGTAAAGGATCTTTTTTAATTAACCTATAGATGCCATCTGAATCAGGTAATGTTGGCATCCTCCCACTGAACGTTCTGAGCATTTGCAAGAAAGTCTCTGTTTCCTGTCTAGGCGTTGGTAGAGAATGTTGGTAGAGAATCTTCCTGAGAGTTAAAAAAAATAAATAAATAGATTTTTAAGAAGTTGGCTTCAGCATTAATAAAGGACTATTCTGATCTTCTCTGCTGCAGTGGTCTCACTCTAACAGAAAGACAGAGACAGTGGCACTGTGTTTCTTCTGTTCACTGGGGGAGCAAGAGTGTAGAGATTGAAGCAGTGCTTTTGCTCTGAGTGTATAATGCAGTGAGTAAGGATAGCACACTGACAAGTGACGATTACCAGGCTCTTGTTGAAAAAGAGTCATTCACTGTGGGGCAGATTTTATAAAAGTACGCCAGATTTCAATAGATAGGCATGTAGCCGCGTGTATCTGTTAAAATCCGGGATTGGCGCGCGCAAGGCTGCCCGAAATTGGCAGCCTGCGAGTGCCGAGCCGCGCAGCCTGCCTCCGTTCCCTCCGAGGCCTCTCCAAAATCAGAGCAGCCTCAGAGGGAACTTTCCTTCCACCCCCCTGTACCTTCCCCTCCCTTCCCCTACCTAACCCCCCCCCCCCCCCCCCCCGGCCCTATCTAAACCCCCCTTACCTTTGTTGCACAAGTTACGCCTGCCCGAGGCAGGCGTAACTTGTGCGCGCCAGGCCGGCCACTGGCGCGCCATGATCCGGTCCGGGGGCCGGTCCGGAGGCCGTGGCCACACCCCTAGAATGCTCCCGATGATGCACCGGCCGCGACACGCCCCCGACACTCCCCCAATACACCCCCCCAGGAAAGCTCCGGGATTTACGTGCATCCCAGGGCTTTGCGCGTGCCGGCAGTCTATGCAAGATAGGCTCGACGTGCGCAGGGGGGGTTTGGGGTAGGTTTTCAGGGGTTACATGCGTAACCCTTTGAAAATCTACCTGTGTGTGTGTGTGTGTGTGTGTGTGTGTGTATGTTTGTGAGACAAACATTTATGCACACAATAGAATCAAAATGTGAGTTGTGGTACCATATCAACAAATGCATTCCTTTGTGATATCCAATTCCCTAGTAGGCATTTCAAATTCCATCCTGCCACTAAGAGGAAAAGGAGGGAATGGAAGCCTTGGTAGGGCCAGCCAGCCTAGTAGCAGTCCTGCCCTAAACTGAAAAGAAAATGTTTTAGCTGCAGAATGACAGAGTGGAAGGTAGTTCAAGACAAAAGCATGGTCCACTTTTACCTATTCCTCGCCTCTTGTTTTGGAGCAGAGGGAAAAGGTAGAAGAGTCATCCAAGGCTGGCAGTAGTAGGCCAGGGGCATGGACTGGGGTAGAGGAAGTGGAACAACAGCACACTTCTCTACTTTGGTTACTGTGTCTGAGGCAATGGAGTCAGTATTTTCAATAAATGATTTTGAAGAAGAATCTTGTCTGGGATTCCCTAAATTAGAAATTGAAGAGCTAGTAGCTGAAGAAAATTTGGTAGATTTAATCAGTAGCATCTTAGTCTCCAGAGTAGTAATGAGTGAGATAAATGATACTAACAGTGTTGAAACAACCCTCAAGCAGAGCACAGAAGCTGAAGTAAAGGCAGGCCCTCGAGGAGCGAGTACCTGGTTCCAGGGAACAGCTCTGAGAGAAGTAGATGGTAACTCACTGATGGTATAGGCAGAGGTGTCTTCCAGGCTGAAGAGAAGTCCAGGTAGCGAGTCCAGGAACATGGGCCCTCGAGGAGCACCAGTTCCAGACAGCAACCTGAAAGAGAAGAGAGAGAAAGGCCCCTGAGGAGCAGGTACCCCAAATAGAGTAGTCCAATAGTGGAGGCAGAGTAGCTAGGTTCGGAGAGTTAATCCCATCCATGAGGAAACCTTTGCTAACTCGACGGCTAGCAATCGCGTAGGCTATTTGGGGGAGGAATAGCCTAGTGGTTAGAGCAGTGGACTATGAACCAGGAGACCAGGGTTCAAGTCCTATTGTTGCTCCTTGTGACCTTGGGCAAGTCACTTTACCCTCCATTGCCTCAGGTACAAGGTAGGTATTTCCCTATCCCCTCTGGGGATAGGGAAATACCTACAGTACCTGAATGTAAACCGGTGTGATATCTCAATTGAGATCGAATGTCGGTATATAAAAATAATAATAAATAAAAAAATATTTGTATCCGGGATGCGTGATGTCATCACAGGGGGACGCCCCTGAGGTTCACGCCAAAGAAGGTACTTGAAGCAGGGCCACGCGGTGTGCGCGCCCTAAGGCAACTGGACAGCATGGCTGGAGGCAGCGCCCAAGCCGGACTGGGGACGCCAGAGAGGATGGCAGGCAGATGCTGCAGCAGCCAAACGTCCGTCAACCACAGGAAGAGTCGCCAGAGAGGTAAGGAGGGTGGAGTGGAGACGTCGGGCAGTGACAGTCATAACAAAATTAGAGGGTTTCTATGGGCAAAATGGAATGGAAGCAGAGGTGTTGCAGTTTGTGGATTCCTTACAGCAACAGGTGTAAAAGAGACTGAAATCTCTGACACAATAGACTGCATACATGCTTGCCACACATTATGATCCATGGTTGAAAGGGAGTCTCACCTTCCAGTCCCAGTGTCACACATACACGATGAAGATACTGGTAGCTAGAGTATATGAACAGGAGTGACAGACACAGAGATATAGTGGGGTTGTAGTGCAGGAAAAAGTGTCCTTCCCAGAGAGTAGTGCAAACATGAGTAGCACCCAATCAGCTACCACTTCCTCCCCCACCTCAATATGCCATAGCAACGTTATCCACACAGAACCCTCTCTTCTGATACAGGTCAAAGTTAAAGCAGCTCACGACCCTTGGCCCCAGAAAAGGGTAGGCAGGAATTTGTGTGACACACTGTTTCACAGAGTCCATCAAGGACATGGACACAGATGCTAGCATATGGGGCACACAAGTCCGCAGTCTGGCCAGACCTAGCCAGGGTGGCTCAGCACTACCTTTCCTGCCTACCGGCTAACATGCCCAGTGAATGTGTCTTCTCAATGGCAGGAGACATTGTGAGCCCTCGTCATTTCAGGCTGGTTCCAGACTTGATGGGCTTCCCAGAATTTCCAAGCAAATGACAAGATGACTGAAAACACAATGGGGGTCTGGTTTCCACTCTGCCTAGCTGCCTTAACCATGGCAGGTAGGCAGTATGGCAGCAAGACCTTAGGGGTCTTGCTGCCATACTGCCTACCTGCCATGCCCTGACACTAGACCACTGGAATTTTGATGCCTTTTTGTTGTTTGCTTCTCTGATCTCAGCCTAGCTCCTCCACCCTATTTCTTTCTTAGTTATACTGAGGTGTTTTGTCCACAAAATAAAATGTTAATGTCTCTTTTCTGGTTCTGTATCTTACTGATTTGTTGTACATCTTTAGGATCCCAATCTAATTCTCTTACCCTTAGTTATACTAGGGTGTTTTGTCCTCAAACTAAAATGTAAAAAAAAATTGAAAAAATACAAGTTTCTCCTTCCACCCCTCCTCTTTTCTGGTTCTCCACCTTATTGTTTCATTGTATACCTCTAGGATCCTAGCCTAGTTCTCCCTTACTGCTTCTCTTTTTTATACTGAGGTGCTTTGCCCACAAAAAGAAATAATGTAACAAAAATTCAATTCAATTTATTTCTTGATTAATCACATTTCTTACCGAATTGTAAGCCAATGGAATGTACATAAAAATCAACAATTGATATAATGATCAATATAAAACCTAAATAAAAGCTAAAGTGCGTCAGGTATGTATCCACCTCCTCCCTCATTCCATATAATCCCCCATTCTACCCCCCAACCCGTTACCTCCCTCTCTAATTTCTGTTAAACTGTGAATGAAGCTCTCTGGCACAATAATATTTGCAAGCAAAGATCGTTATTGAATATGGTCACAGCATAGGTCACATTACATAAACAAATTCAATCATTAATCAAATTATTAAACATATTTGTAATCCCTATATGATGCCATGCCCTTGCCTGAGTTGCAGTGCATAGAAGCTCATTATGTATCATGCTATACAATATTCTGGTATTGGGGATGCATGGCCATTAAAGTCTTGCCCCTCTGATGATATCCTGGTTGGTAACTAGAGCAGTACTCACTTATTCATGATGCAGTACAATTATTGGGGTAAGGAGACCAATCCCAGCTGTTAAAGATTTGACAGGCAACTTGTTTACACTGTCGCCCACCTATACAATACATTTTTTAAACACAGCTACATTAATAGCTTTCACCATATCCTCTGGCAATGAATTCCAGAGCTTAATTGTGCATTGAATAAAAACATATTTTCTTTTATTAGTTTTAAAGGTATCACTTAGTAACTTCATTGTGTGTCCCCTGGTCTTTGTACTTTTCGAAAGAGTAAACAACTGATTAACGTTCTCGTTCCTTTCCATTCATTATTTTATAGACCTCTATCATATCTCCCCTCAGCCACTTCTTCTCCAAGCTGAAGACTCCTAACCTCTTTAGCCTTTTTTCATAGGGGAATTGTTCCATCCCCTTTATCATCTTGGTTGCCCTTCTCTGTACCTTTTCTAATGCTGCTAAGTCTTTTTTGAGATGTGATGACCAGAACTTCACAGAATACTCACGATGAGGCCATACCATGGAACAATATAGAGGCATTATGAGAGTCTCTGTTTTATTCTCCATTCCTTTCCTAATAATCCCTGCTGCACACTGGGCAGAAGATTTCAACATATTATCAATGATGACACCTAGATCCTTTTCCTAAATGGTGACTCCTAATGTTGAACCTTTCATTGTGTAGCTATAATTTGGGTTACTCTTCCATAAATGCATCACTTTGCACTTGTTCACATTAAATTTAATTTTCCATTTGCAGGCCCAGTCTCCCAGTTTTGCAAGATCCTCTTGCAATTTCTCACAATCCTCTTGTGATTTAACAACTTTGAATAATTTTGTGTCATCAGCAAATTTGATCACCTCACTCAATGTTCCCATTTCCAGGTTGTTTATAAATACTGTATATTAAAAAGCAACAGTCCCAGAATATATCCCTGGGGAATGCTACTATTCACCTTTCTCCATTGGGAAAATGTACCATTTAGCCCTACTCTCTCTTTTAATCATTCCCAATCCACAATAGGATACTGTCCCCTATCTCATGACTTTTTTAATTTCCAAAGACGTCTTTCACGAGGAACCTTGTCAAATGCATTCTGGAAATCTACATACACTATATCAACTGGCTCACCTTTAGTCACATGTTTATTTACGCTCTCAAAAATATAGTAAATTGGTGAGGTAAGACTTCTTTTGGCAAGATCCATGTTAGCATTGTCCCATTAAACTATGCTGCTTATCTATATGTTCAGCAATTTTTTCTTTATGATAGTTTCTTCTATTTTGCATGGTACAGACATCAGACTCAATGGTCTGTAGTTGCCTGCATTAACCCTTAAACTCTTTAAAAAAATTGGTGTTACATTGGCAGCCTCTGGACACTTGGGCTGTGGAATTTGAAGTCTGGATACCTCACGGTGACCTTTGGAGTCCTCTCCCAAGAATTGACTCGTAATGTAATGCAGGCAAGCCTTCCAGTCTTCCTCTGCTGCATGGTGCAGGGCCTCTGGAAGCTCGGTCTGTGGAGCTTGAACTCGGGATCCCTTGCAGTAACCTCTGGAGTCCTCTCCCATGGGCTGCTGGGTAATTTTTGCAGATAAGCCTTCCAGTCCTCTTCCCTGCACCATTTTAGTAGCATTTCTCTGGACTGCTTCCACCTTGTCTATATCCATTGGCTGTATAATCTCCAGAACTAGACAGAACTTGCATAGAGGCAATATAACCTCCCTTCTACTGGTTATGCCTTTCTCTATTATACCGTAGCATCTCTCTGGCTCTGACTTGCCCTCTTATAGCCTGCTATTATTTTTCTACTTTGGGAAAATTCAGGACAGAGAATACTAACAATTATTTACTCACTAGATAGCAATTTGTGTGCTGTTTTATCTAAATTTGTTCCCACATTCATATGTAACCCATAAAATCTATACAGTATATGTACAGTTAAAATGTATAAATATGTTCATCCTAAATTATATGTTCCTTTCATAAAAAATGTCCATGTATGAGCACAGTTATATGTACTAAGTGTTTACACTTATGGAAACCAGAGATCTCACCCAACCACATTCATGATGTCCAGAACAAATACTGTTGTGGAATCTATGTTTTAGACTCTTCAATTTTCATATGTCATTTGTATAGTATCAAGGTTTTTAAATCTAGGTCACACATAGACGTATTCTAATAATGTTCTAGCATTCATGTCACAATGATGATCTTCAGGAACGATTAATAAGCATGACTAATAATGAAGAGCAACCTTTGAAATGGGAAGACTAATTTTCTGAAAAATGTCTGCTTCCAGCTGTTTTGTGTTCAGAATGACTAGTTTCATAGTTTAGGGCTGCTCAAATCAATCTTCGGGAACCCCCTCTCAAGAGTTCAATATCCATAATGAATATACATAAGATATATTTGCATACACAGGAGGTAGTTTATGCAAATAAATCTCATACATGTTCATTAGAGATATCCTGAAAATCCAACTGGCTGGGGGCCCCAAGCATCAATTTGAGCACTCCTCTTATAATGCATCTTTCCCGTGCTGTGGCAACTGAGTGGTGATCCCTCACGTCTGGAGGCACAAACTTAGCCTGACTCCAGCCTGTTGAAAACACTTCTATCTTTGGCCTAGATTCATCAAAATGTCACTTGAATAACATCTGTGATAAGGGAAAGGGGTGTAGTTATGATAAGTTTTGAGTTAGTGCACTATTTTATAAGGATGTGTATTCGTCCAGGACGAAATAGGCAATTCCAACGAAATTGCCTATTGATAGTTCAAGCTAGGGCAAGAGAACATACTGCACAATGTAAATAATCCACCTCTGCAAAGATTCTATTATTCTTGTCTATTCTTGTCTCCTTCCTCCCCCAGTTTCAACAACCCTGTTATAATGTAACTTTTTTGCTTCCTCTGCACTGGTTAAAAGAACAAAGTTATTGCACCCCCCTGTTATTTGTAAACCGGCATGATATGATTGTATCATGAATGCCGGTATAGAAAAGCTTTAAATAAATAAATAAATAAATAAATAAATAAACATTGGAGAAATCTTATCTTCGTTTAACTTTCCTCATTCCAAATCACATCCAATCTTCACTGATGTGTACCTTGTTGTTGATATGTCTGACTATGCATGTAAAACTGGCCCCAAACACCTAGTCTACCACCAAACCCTCACCTTACATTACTAGATGACCCTCCTATCTACCTTATAAATGGGCTCTGACCGACGGCCCGCAAATGCGCAGTAGAGAGCAGCTCTACCGCGCATGTGCGGGCCAGCACGTTGGTCAGAGCCGTGCGTAAAAAAATAAAAAAAAAATGGCGGCGGCGTGGCGGTAGCGGGCGGCGTAGCGGGCGTCGGTAGCGGCAGCGGGCGGTGGCGTAGCGTCAGCGGGCGGCGGCGGTAGCGGCCAGTACGAGGGAGGGAGGGACGGACTGAGTGGGAGGGAGGGACGGAGAGAGAGAGTTGGTGGGAGGGACTGAGTGGGAGGGACGGAGAGAGAGAGATGGGTGGGAGGGGAGTGAGTGAGGGGGGACTTGAGGTCAGAGGGAGTGATGGGGACTGAGTGAGTGAGAGGGGGGGAGGGAGAGGGGGACTGAGTGAGTGAGAGGGGGGAGGGAGAGTGGGACTGAGTGAAAGGGAGAGGGGGGGACTGAGAGGGAGGGAGGGAGTGGGACTGAGCGAGAGAGAGGGAGAGAGAGGGAGGGAGTGAGTGAGACTGAGTGGGAGGGAGGGAGGAGTGGGTGAGGGAGGGGGGGAGGAGGTGGTGAAGAGTGAGGGGAGAGAGAATGAGGGGGAGGTGAGAGACAGAGGGATGTAGCCCGTTTTAACGGGCTTAACGGCTTGTAGTAGTATAAATAGAGGACAATTATGTATATTACCCCAGAAGTCCGATCTTTCTCTCTATCTCAGGCCTAGAGGCACATATTTAGTCTGACTCCAGCCTGTTAAAAGCACTTCTATCTTTATTTGGTAATTACAGCAAACATTAGTAAACTGTCTTATTTTCAGAACAGTGTCCTGTCATTACACACAGTTTTGTACCACTTCCCTCAGTATTCACAACTTTATTATAGCTCAGTTTTCGGACAGCGTCATTCTACAGGAGCTGCCTTCCTCCTGGAGACCTGGGTCTGGTCTGACTAACAAACTCTTATTCCTCCCCTGCTAGGCCTAGTCCACAGAGCTTTCTCTTTTATGGGAAATAGGGTAGACCAGGCATCTAGCCTGGTCCTGCACAGGTTTATGGGGGATAATAAGTGCATTGCATCATACTTGCCTTATGCCAAGGGAGCAACATTATGCATCACTTATTTTTGCGATATGCACCCCAGAGCAGTATAGCTGATTTTGAAATAGAATTCCAGATTCTGAAATGTTTACAAGTAATAATAAATATTTTAAGAAATGCTTCTCAGCTTAGTAAATCACTAGATTTTTTTTATTTGTGTTGTATGAAAAGGAGATTGTGGGTCCTTTCATTCAGGTTAAATTTGGAAGGATTTTTTTTATTATTTCTTAGATGCTAATTCACAATGGTGTGTACAGTGTTATTACTGAATATGTCCAACTGATGAAAATCGGGTCTGCGGTAAATAAAGCACATTTTTTGCTGCAAAACAGTATCGCACCTTAGTGAATTACTCCCTTAGGGCCTGATTTTCAAAAGCATTTCCATGCATAAAGTGCTGCTGTGTACATGTACAGTAAATGGGCTTTTGGAAAATTGCCCCAGGTATTGTGTGTGCACAAGTATATGAGGAAACAATTTCACACATACTTTTACGTGAACCATATTTGAAGAAAGGCCATTGTCGGGGGGGGGGGGGGAGGGGGTGGCAGCTGGGGGGAAAATATTTACATGCATACTTTTGATTTTTGAAAGTATGAGCACTAATTTATATTTACATGTTTACACCTGTTCCCAAGCAGGCACAAAAGATGAGCACGTATGCCATGATGGATTCTATATTTATTTATTTTATTTAACAACTTTTTTTATACCGACATTCGTAGGTACATCATATCGGCTTAATTTTCAAAGTGGACATATGTATGTAAGCCAGCTTTGAAAATTTGGGATGAAATTCACTTTCAATATGGGGATTTCAGCTTTATGCAGGCTGATATAAAATTACCCTCCCCTAAGAAAGCAGAAACCTTAAAGACATGGTAGATTTACAAAAAACATTTCCTTTATTTAATGTTAAATGGAAGTATTGTTATGTTGATTTTAAAAAGAATATGAATATTTCTAATTTTCGAGAAATAGATATTTTTTTATAACTACTTGGAGTCAACCCTGGGAGCCAGCTGTGTTCTCAGTGGTTAGATAGGGCAATTTGATCCCGCTTGCTCGGAACAAAGAGAGAGCAAGTAGCAGCACCCTTAGCATCCTAGAGATTACAAAATTGGGTCTTGGTAAGACTATAAAAGAAGACTTTGCATTCATCAAGATGTGACAAGATAAAAGCATGAACAAGGTTCTCAGTAGAGGCAGAATGAAGAAACTGATAGACTAAACAATATTTGTATTGAGAAGAGCATGAAGGACAGATTTAAACCAGATACGAGGCACAAAAGGTAGTTCAGGGTCAAGGGTGACACCAAGGTTGTGTACAGAGGAAGCAAGTCTGAGGTCAAAGTCAAGAATGAAGAGGGAGTTGTGAGTTTAGGTGGCTATAGAACAGTAAGATTGTCAGCCTCCTTAAGAATACACAGTGATTTAACCTCTAAATCATTTAGTATCAAGGCTCTTATTATTTTTTTTTGTCAGCCAGTGCTTTTCCACTGCTAAGATTAGAGAACAGAAGATCTGAAGCTATATTTCTACCATAAAAATATTGTGTACAGAAACAGTATGAGTGAAGACTATTTTGGCTGTATGCAATATACAAATTAGAGTTTCATTTTTAATTATTAAAAACTTATTTACGTTTTGATTATGTTTTACTTGAAAGGAAATATGCCATTTGAACGCGTATCACAGCTTAATTTAAAAAAGGAAAACATTATTAGGTTTCAAAACAACTGCTTTAATATAGTAATGTGAAAACCAGGTCATAATAAAATTCAGAATAAAATTTCAAACACCCTAGCTAAATTACCTACCAACCCAAATTCACTGCCTCCGGATACCCTCCACCAACCAAACACAGACATAAGCTTGGAATCCTTTGACCCTACCCACACTGTAGAGGTGGAAAATTTGATTTAAAAAATGAAACCTTCGACCCATCCGCAGGACCAAATCCCATCCAAATTCCTGATTCTCATACCAGAATACATTTCCAAATATCTAGCCGATATTATCAATTGTTCCCTCTCACAAGGAATTTTCTCAGACGCTCTCAAATCAGCCACACTTAAACCCATTCTCAAAAAAACGAACCTGGATCCGGATGACCTCAACAACTACCGCCCCATCTCAAATCTCTCGTTTATAGCCAAGATCATGGAGAAAATTGTAAATAATAGGGATGTGAATCGTGTCCTCGATCGTCTTAACGATCGATTTCGGCTGGGAGGGGGAGGGAATCGTATTGTTGCCGTTTGGGGGGGTAAAATATCGTGAAAAATCGTGAAAAATCGTGAAAAATCTAAAAATCGCAAAACCGGCACATTAAAACCCCCTAAAACCCACCCCCGACCCTTTAAATTAAATCCCCCACCCTCCCGAACCCCCCCCAAATGAGTTAAATAACCTGCGGGTCCAGCGGCGGTCCGGAACGGCAGCGGTCCGGAACGGGCTCCTGCTCCTGAATCTTGTTGTCTTCAGCCGGCGCCATTTTCCAAAATGGCGCTGAAAAATGGCGGCGGCCATAGACGAACACGATTGGACGGCAGGAGGTCCTTCCGGACCCCCGCTGGACTTTTGGCAAGTCTCGTGGGGGTCAGGAGGCCCCCCACAAGCTGGCCAAAAGTTCCTGGAGGTCCAGCGGGGGTCAGGGAGCGATTTCCCGCCGCGAATCGTTTTCGTACGGAAAATGGCGCCGGCAGGAGATCGACTGCAGGAGGTCGTTCAGCGAGGGTTCCGGCGCCTCGCTGAACGACCTCCTGCAGTCGATCTCCTGCCGGCGCCATTTTCCGTACGAAAACGATTCGCGGCGGGAAATCGCTCCCTGACCCCCGCTGGACCTCCAGGAACTTTTGGCCAGCTTGTGGGGGGCCTCCTGACCCCCATGAGACTTGCCAAAAGTCCAGCGGGGGTCCGGAAGGACCTCCTGCCGTCCAATCGTGTTCGTTTATGGCCGCCGCCATTTTTCGGCGCCATTTTGGAAAATGGCGCCGGCTGAAGACAACAAGATTCAGGAGCAGGAGCCCGTTCCGGACCGCTGCCGTTCCGGACCGCCGCTGGACCCGCAGGTTATTTAACTCATTTGGGGGGGGTTCGGGAGGGTGGGGGATTTAATTTAAAGGGTCGGGGGTGGGTTTTAGGGGGTTTTAGTGTGCCGGCTCACGATTCTAACGATTTATAACGATAAATCGTTAGAATCTCTATTGTATTGTGTTCCATAACGGTTTAAGACGATATTAAAATTATCGGACGATAATTTTAATCGTCCTAAAACGATTCACATCCCTAGTAAATAAGCAGCTTTCAGACTACCTGGAGGACCATAACATTCTACACCATTCACAATACGGCTTCCGAAAAGAACACAATACTGAAACCCTCCTCATCTCTCTCCTTGATCAAATTCACATTGGCTTTGACAAAGGTCAATCATTCCTTCTAGCCCTGCTTGACATCTCCGCAGCTTTCGATACCGTAAATCACAATACCCTACTAAACCGGCTGTCAGATATAGGTATTACTGGATCAGCTCTCAGATGGTTCGACTCCTTCCTTAGCAATAGAGGCTATAAGGTTAAAATCAATAACAAGGAATCCTCTCATACCAATGCGCCATTCGGAGTTCCTCAGGGTTCCTCCTTATCGCCCACCTTGTTTAACATCTACATACTCCCTTCTCTGCCATGTACTCTCAAATCTAAATCTTAAGTTCTATATATATGCCGATGATGTACAAATTTTAATCCCCCTATCCAGGTCACTGGACTCAACACTCAAATTATGGAATTCTCATTTATAAACGATCAACCATCACCTTTCAAGCATTAACCTGGTACTCAACACGTCCAAGACTGAACTACTGCTAATAACCCCAGAAGGCAATCCTCTTCATAACCAACTGCATTCTAACATTCAAATATCCCATGCCCGAGATCTTGGAGTTATAATAGATAGTCACTTGAATTTAAAGCAGTTTATAAAACAGACAACAAAGGAGTGCTTCTACAAGCTACAAGTACTCAAAAAACTCAAACCGCTACTATTCCACCATGACTTCAGATCCGTCCTTCAAGCTATTCTTTTCTCCAAGATAGACTACTGCAATTCCATCTTGCAAGGTCTACCGGCTTCTACCATAAAACCTCTCCAGTTGCTCCAAAATGCAGCGGCGAGAATCTTAACAAATACCAATCGGAGAGCGCATATCTCCCCCATCCTAAAGGACCTCCACTGGCTCCCAGTAAACTTCAGGATCCTTCATAAATCACTGACAATTATCCACAAATATATTCACCATCAGACTCCTGTAGATCTGCTACACCCTCTCAAACTACACTCGACAACCAGACCCTTAAGAGATGCCTACAAGGGATCCTTACATGTTCCCCCAATCAAATTTGTACAACACGCTAACATCAGAGACAGGACATTCTCTACCGCAGGACCCTCCATCTGGAACGCCATACCCCCGGACCTCAGACAGGAAACCTGTCTACTAACTTTTAAAAAGAAACTGAAAACATGGCTATTCTGCCGAGCCTTCCCTGCCAATAGCCCAACAGCCTGATTTAGAATTATCATGCCTCCCTCCCTTTCTCCATTGTAAATAGTATTTTATTTATTGTATATAGTAATCTATCTTCGTTTTCCCCCTCTTTTTTTCCTTCTCCCAGTTAAGGCAACCTTGTTAGAATGTAACTTTTATGCTCCTTCAAATTGTCTCTTGTTATATGGTTGGTTATAGTTCTGCTTCGTTCGATGTAAACCAAGTTGATTTGATCTGTATCAAGTAAGTCAGTATATAAAAGCCTTAAATAAATAAATAAATAAATAAATAAATAATACTGTAGATTATGGCTGGGTTAGTAATCTGCTTCTGCCTATTTGAATTTGGAATATACTTTTGAATTTCATTACTACAGTAAACGTCATATTACAAATGTGTTCAAATTTGGATCAAGTTCATAGGAAAGCTGTACAGTATTTAGAAAAGTGTAAGAAACAAGTATCTTCCAATGATTTAAATAATTTTTGCAAGCACTTGCTAAATAGTCGTTCATATATTTTATAACAATAAATACCTTCTTAGAGATGATCAAACTTGATCAAAAGAGATTCACAAACAATTTACTGACAGGCTGCTGTAGACGGATGTACTAAACTGCAAAGATTTTTTTTGCAAATGTGACTTTGTATGCAAAATATGACCAAAATGGGAATAAACTTGCAAAGATGCACAAAACATGGAAGTGTCCGTGTTTTTTTTTTTTATATTGTGCAAAGCCCTGTTTGCAATAAGCTTCACTTTGAAATGGAAAAGGTTTGCGCACAGTCCGTTGCATGCAAAATTTTATTGAAATTCTAGTAAAATTGTATTCAGATTCTAAACTAATGAGCTGCTCCATCATGCAAAGCATCCCATGAATTCAGAATTCTGTGAAATCCGATGTACAAAGATATCTTCACATTGCAATTTTGATTAAAAAAGAAAACAGCACCTCAGAGATGTGTAGTTAATTTTTGTAACTTTTTTTTGCCATGAGCATGCGTCACTTTTAAACTACTAAAAAAAAAGTTATGTAGTACATTGGTTCAGATTAGCGCACCTTTCTATAAAATCGGTGCAAAACAGGACACATTCATGTGAGCCAACATGTTGGGATATACTGGGTGTGCAGCAGTTTTAATGTATTTCCCAAACGTGTAAGGGGAGCAGATGATAGTGGAAAAAGGGTACGCAAGGGCAACCAGATTTGGGGAGGGAGGGAGGGCAGTAGCATAGAGAGACAGCAGTGGCAATAGAGCAATGAGCTGGAGGCCAGAGGCAGAGGAGAGGTCAACTGAAGAGACCCAGGAGGGCCCTGGTCAATGTCAATGCATTTCCCCCCCCCCCCCCATCAGCAGACCTCCCTGCTGGCCTTTGTGAGTACGAAGTTGTAAGAAGGTACTGGCCGAGCTCAGTAGCAATTATGGAACTTAAAATGTCCGAGTTAGAAATGTTAATAAATAAATAAATAAATAAAACAGGGATTTCTTTGTTGTAGATGGCCTACCAAATGCGATGAGCGCCATAGATTGCACACATATAGCGCTGATACCCCCTGGTCAGTGGTGAGCGCTGGGAGGCCTTCCATAACCAGAGGCATTTTTACTCCCTTAATGTACAGGTGTGATACCTGTACGTCATGCAGATGTACATATGACCATGATGAATGTGGTGGCCAGCTTCCCAGGGTACCTCCATGATTTCTATATCCTGTGGAACTATGTCCTCTTCCACCAGTTGGAGGAGGGCCGGTATGGCCAAGGCTAGCTGCTCAGTAATCACGGTGCCCAACCGAAGATATCTCCCCCCTCTCATCTGCAAGTTCACCCCAAAGGCCTGTCAGAGAAGAACTTACAATAAGGCTTTCTGGACATTACCACTAAGCATATAAGCAGGGCTGAGCTTTCAGAGAAGACAGAAGAGGCTTCAATCTGCAGAAGACTGGGTAATGGAGGGGGTTGGAGGACTCTCTCTGGCCCTGTACCACTCTGCTGATTCCTCCACTCTCCATACAGCAGCAGCAACTGATGGTTGACTGGCACCAACCAACCTGACATTCTAGTACCTCAGGCCTGTGTAATGTGCCGGGGTGGAGCCAAACCTAAGTAACTGAGATCCAGGCGAATGGCCCGACAAGGCCTCTGTAAGGATGGGCACAGATACTTTCATTGGCTACATATCTTTATCACAATGCACAATTTCTCTCTTATTAATCTTTCCCTCTCCTTTTCCAAACGTGATAGAGGACATGGTTGTCGATCATGGCTTATCACTCCTGTAGCTGTTTTGCCAGGACACTTGCAGAGAGGAGGTACAGTGAGGCGCCTGTCCACTTGCTCTTTCACCGAGCATACACTTGGGGTGCTCAAAAGTTGCTTCAGATGTTTGGACAGAGCAGGTGGTGCCTTACAATATGGTCCAGAACGTGTGGCAGAGATAGGTTTTGTCTGCTGCGTGCTTCACGACCTTGCTGTCAGGTACCGCGTTGCGCCAGCCGAAATGAATTTGGATCATGAGGAAAATCTCCTGTGCCTCCCTACAGGTGCAAGGAAATGAACTTCGAGTGGGAGCCAGGTCTGCTCAAACCCCATTGCAGAGAAATTTTGCCAGTAAGTAACGCTCTGCCATGTTCATGGCCCCTTTATCATCTCCATTTCGAAATAAAGGATTTGTTTTTCCAGGATGAGTTGGACACCTCTGGCCTCCTAGAAACTACTGGGAAATCCACATCCCAGCTAATTTAGGTAATCTTGAAATAAAGGGAAAGGGGGAGTCAGGGTCTTGTGAGTGCCAGGGTTCCTCAAAAGCAGCAAGGTTTTGTCATCTCTCATCCAGCTCGAGAAAGGCTCCTTGCACCCACGTACTGTCCATTAAGATCCAGGAAAGGGCGAGAAACGTCCTGCCAGCAAAAAAATGGGCAGAGGCAAAGATTAGGCAAGCAAAGCCTGGAAACAAATAATGTGATCAGGAAGAAAGGAGAGATGAGGCTGCTAATTTGGCTCCCAATTTTCAGAACAGGCTGATCCAGCCCTGGTTTTACAAGACTGTCTGCATATCATTGTTCATCTGGTTTAATTATTGTTATTCTTCATTTAAATTTCTATGGCATGTAACAGATGGTCTTCATCATATTATGCCAAAAGTAAAGCAAGGCTACAAGTGCATGCTGACAGTGTGGTTACACCAGGACTGAATCAGCCTGTCCTGAAAATCGGGAGCCAATTAGCAAGCCTAGGCAGAGAGGTGAGTCAGAACTGAGAAAAGGCAACAGTAGAAGGGGTATTTTATCGACTGCGATCATTTGGTGATAAAGTAAAAGGACATGGCCGATACATTATGTTACTCGCAGGCAGGCCACATGGCACAAGCAGGCCCCAGCTCAGATGCTCCAGGCCCCTCCTGGCAGTCTCCATAGGCGCGTGTCGTTTGTTTGTTCACCTATTAGAGAATAGCCACTGCCATTAGCAATGGTTACATGGAATAGACTTAGTTTTTGGGTACTTGCCAGGTTCTTATGGCCTGGATTGGTCACTGTTGGAAACAGGATGCTGGGCTTGATGGACCCTTGGTCTGACCCAGTATGGCATTTTCTTATGTTCTTATTACCTTTATTATCCATGTACTTTTAACCTTATCTTGTTGATGATCTTTGTATTACCCATCCTAATATCCCCCTATTGAAATATGTATTTCTAATATCCCCTGTTGAAATATGTAAACCGTTGTGATGGCATTACCGAATGACGGTATATAAAACTCAAAAAATAAATAAATAAAATAAATAAAAGGCCACTCCAGGCATAGACTCTCAACAATGGGTCATCTGCATCTTGTGTGTAGTGTGAGTTGCTGTTTCCTGACTCCTGCATTCCTGATCCTGTGCCTGCCTCATCTCTCCAGCCCAACCTGCCTCGTCTAATCCAGCCCTTACCTCTCTGCCTGCCCTGCCATGTCAGTCCTTTTCTCTCTCGTAAGCCTGCTCTCAGACTGACTCTGCACCCTAGCCCAGACCTTGCCCACGCTTGTTTGCTGCCTGCCATTGACCCTTGCCTGGACATTGACCCTTCTAGCTTGCCGCCTACCTCTGACTCTAGCCCGGTCCTGGACTTTCACATATGTCAGTACCATAGAGACTCTCACCAAAGACCTGCCAGCTCCCAGAACCCAAGGGAAAAGGGGCTGGTAAAGGTAAGGTTCCTAAACCATCTTTTCCTTGCATAGCTCTGCCAGCTGTTGGTGAAGGTCTACGGGGATGTCCCCATAGTCAAGGATGCATGAATCTTACAGTGACCAAGGTGATTAGTATAGTGGGATTTAAAAGAGGTTTGTACAAGTGACTTGAGGAAATGTTCTTTAGCCAAGTAGACTAGAGAAAGCCATCACTATCCCTGGAGTGAGTAACAAGAAATAAATCTAGTTTTTGGGGATCTGCTGAGTGCAGAGGGTAGGATGCTGAGTTTGATGGTATAGTCCAGCCAGCAACCATCTTCTGTGGCATCATTTAGATGCTGGAACTATATTATAGGTCTAAGGTTCACCTCCCAGAACTCATAAAAAGCATAAATAAAGCACAATTAATGCCAGGAAGAGTGTTTTCTTCAAAAAGCTCTATTATTATATTCCCTCCTTGAAAAGGAGCATACATAAGAACATAAAAACATAAGAACATAAGAAATTGCCATGCTGGGTCAGACCAAGGGTGCATCAAGCCCAGCATCCTGTTTCCAACAGAGGCCAAACCAGGCCACAAGAACCTGGCAAGTATCCAAACACCAGGAAGATCCCTTGCTACTGATGCAATTAATAGCAGTGGCTATTCCCTAAGTAAACTTGATTAATAGCAGTTAATGGACTTCTCCTCCAAGAACTTATCCAAACCTTTTTTCAACCCAGCTACACTAACTGCCCTAACCACATCCTCTGGAAAAAAATTCCAGAGCTTAATTATGCTTTGAGTGAAAAAGAATTTTCTACGATTAATCTTAAATGTGCTAAACCCTGGAATAGCTGTTGAAGGCAGTTGAATGCCCCCTAATCCTTCTATTATTCGAAAGTGTAAATAACTGATTCACATCTACTCATTCAAGACCTCTCATGATCTTAAAGACCTCTATCATATCCCCCCTCAGCCATCTGTTCTCCAAGCTGAACTGCCCTAACCTCTTCAGCCTTTCCTCATAGGGAAGCTGTTCCATCCCCTTTATCATTTTGGTTGCCCTTCTCTGTACCTTCTCCATCACAACTATATCTTTTTTGAGATGCGGCGACCAGAATTGTACACAGTATTCAAGGTGTGGTTTCACCATGGAACGATACAGAGGCATTATGACATGTTCTGTTTTATTAACCATTCCCTTCCTAATAATTCCTAATATTCTGTTTTCTGTTTTGACTGGTGCAGCACACTGAGCAGACAATTTCAAAGTATTATCCACTATGATGCCTAGATGTTTTCCTGGATGGTAGCTCCTAATATGGAACCTAACATCGTGTAACTACAGCAAAGGTTAGTTTTCCCTATATGCATCACCTTGCACTTGTCCACATTAAATTTCATCTGCCATTTGGATGCCCAATCTTCCAGTCTTGCAAGGTCCTCCTGTAATGTATCACAATCCGCTTGTGATTTAACTACTTTGAATAATTTTGTATAATCTGCAAATTTGATAACCTCACTCATCGTATTCCTTTCCAGATCATTTATAAATATATTGAAAAGCACTGGTCCAAGAACAGATTCCTGAGGCACTCCATGTTTACCCCTTTTCCACTGAGAAAATTGATCATTTAATCCTAATCTCTGTTTCCTGTCTTTTAACCAATTTGTAATCCACGAAAGGACATCGCCTCTTATCCCATGACATTTTAGTTTTCTTAGAAGTCTCTTATGAGGGACTTTGTCAAATGCCTTGTGAAAATCCAAATACACTGCATCTACTGGTTCACCTTTATCCACATGTTTATTAACCCCTTCAAAAAAATGAAGGAGATTTGTTAGGCAAAACTGTGTTCCATTAAACCATGTCTTTCTATATGCGCTATGATTTGATCTTTAGATAGTTTCCACTATTTTTCCCAGCACTGAAGTCAGGCTCATTGGTCTATTGTTTCCCGGATCGCCCCTGGAGCCCTTTTTAAATATTGGGGTTACATTGACCACCCTCCAGTCTTCAGTTACAATGGACGATTTTAATGATAGGTTACAACTTTTAACTAATAGATCATAAATTTCATTTTTTAGTTCCTTCAGTACCCTAGGATGCATACCATCTGGTCCAGGTGATTTGCTACTCTTTAGTATGTCAATTTGGCCTATTGCATCTTCCAGGTTCATAGTGGTTTGGTTCAGTTCATCTGACTCATCACCCTTGAAAACCATCTCCGGAACTGGTATCTCTCCAACATCCTCATTAGTAAACATAGAAACATAGAATCCATTTAGTCTTTCTGCAATGGCCTTATCTTCCCTAAGGGACCCTTTAACCCCTCGGTCATCTAACGGTCCAACCGACTCCCTCACAGGTTTCTTGCTTCGGATATATTTTAAAAGTTTTTATTATGAGTTTTTGCCTCTATGGCCAACCTTCATTTCAAATTCTCTCTTTGCCTGTCTTAACTTGACAATGCTTATGTTTTATCCTATATATGGACACTATACATGGACTCTATGATCACAGAGAGACCCACTCATACAGCAGATCTATTTACTTTGCCATATCTAGGCTCCCAACATCAATGTGGGGCCCTTACAGCTCTCACAATATGGTAGTCTACTCAAAGAAGGAGATCTGGACTGGCTGATCCAGTGAAGTTTTGCATCATAGCATGCATTTCAGCTGTCCATTGGATATCCCATTCTTTGCCCAGGAAAAGCATATATGCCATTCTATGCATGCCAAGGAACCAAACCTTCATTGCCTTTGTCACAAGTCATGATCTGCCAAAGCCATGGAGTACACCAGCCTTCAACAGCTATTCCAGAAGAAGCAAAATCAATGGAAACAGAAATGCTTTGGCATCACAAGTGCAAGGACAGGAGTAGTGCCTAACACATTGCTCTGCAGCTTTTTCCAAGTCTGACATATGGTGTAAGTAGCTGTTACAAGGTGACGGGGGAAGAAAGCTCTATATGGTGAGTGTGACTACACGTTTACCCACCATAATGCTGGTTGCATGTACACAGAGACATTCACATCCAGACATGGTTCGTGATTGACCAAGGGTTTTCACACATGAACTTCAGTGCATCTGGACTATGGAGTCTAAAAGATTGTTAGACCGACATGGCTCAGGCAAACAGATTGTGCCCAATCCCCTCCCGGAATTTATCGAAGTTTACCTGCTCGTGACAAACACAGCTCTGGCACCCCTTGGAACCAGCTGCATCCAAGCCGTAGCTAAGGGAAAGTATGGTCAATGAAACACGTGACAATAGAATGCTTTTAAAAACTAAATTGCTTTCATTCTTTACTCCATTATTTGTCCCACCGCTACTCCCTGTTTCCATGGGCCTGGATGGAAACTCTGAAAAGTCACAAAAAATATTTCTTGCTACAGTAGTCCTAAACAATTTTGTCCAAAGGAAGGAAAGTAAGCTCCTGAGATCATCAGATCTCTGTCTGTGTATGTGTGTCCCTCTTAAGCTATTACAGATGCTTCTGATCTTAAGTACAATCCACATGATATTGTATAAAACAAGTTCTACACACAACCCCTAAACTGTGTCTCCATATCCTATGGCATATATGCTATGCATCCCAAAACGGCCACATTGAGATACAACGGTCACCATTATATACTTGCCAAAAGCCATGCTGCATAAAAATAGGTGAAGCACCAGAGGTTTGTCATTAAGCATCTGATTTTACTCAGAAATTAATCTTTCTACATTTAAAAACTATTTTTCTAATTAAAACCTGGGTACTCTAAGTATTGCTAGCCGAACAGAAATATTTTATTCCATTATTGTTACAAGTCAGCGCCTAGCAGTATGGTGTAACCGTCTTCTACTTTGCCAAATTTCATGCTAGATTTGCTTGGTAGATGAGTGCACTTAAGTAAATAGCAGATAGAAATTTAATAGGGCAGGTGTGCTGAAAATATACAGAAGGGCATTCCTATTATTTCAATTAACAACAGGAGCTACAAAAAATGCATGATGGTGAATTAATTTAAAGCTTCAATTTAATGCTACTGGTAAGGACATCTTCAGTCTGTTGGTTGTCTTGACAACTCCTGCATCCAAGCCAAGCAGAAGCCAATCTCTGTTGCCCCCCTTCTCAGCGTACAAACAGTTCACATAGTGCATTAATAAAGAAAATGATACCCATGTAAATGATGAAATATTTTGGTTGCCATAGAAATAAGAAGAATGGTAAAAATGTAGAAGTACTTGTCATGCTGTATGGCAGACTTTTAATTAAAAATAAAAATCAACCAACAATGGCATGATAGCTGAGCCGACTACAGTGCTCTATTGCTGATCCAATGCATTCGGTCATGGAAAAGCTTAGAAATATGCATGCATGACAAATGAGACCCCAGACTGAGTATTGGAGCAATGGTTTTCATAAATGTCTTTGAAAAGTAAATGGTGAAACAGGGTTTAGTGTTTACCTGAGCTGGTATGAGGCCAACATGGCTAAGATGCTTAAGGAAACTTGCAGCAAATGTTCAACCTTACCATTAAAGAGATGAAATATCTAGATATGTAACTGAGAAAATGTTATTTAATGTTATTTTTATTCATTTATCCTGTCTAAAAGGCATTGCATTATAGTTTTGGTGCCTACAATATGTATTTTATGTATATCATTGTGATTGGTGGTTACTATGGATTTTTTTTATCAAATTAATTTAATGATTGTTACTTTAGTTTCCATATTATTACTATGGCTTATATTGTGCATCACTCTGTCTTTAATCGAAGAAATGAATAATACATATAAACCAACAACACATATATAAAGACAAAGACTAATATAATGTTTTTAGCTTCAAGAGAAAAATGAACTTCGCGATTTAACAAAATCTGTTTCAATTGGTTTACTTTAATGCGTCTCATGTGTGCAGTCTATCAAATTGCACACAAATCATTAAAAATGTTGGTTGTACAAATGTAACCCCCAATTTAGGATACCGAAATATGACTAGTAGCTGGGAGTCCAAAACTTCCATTGGTCACGGGAGGTCCATATTCAGATACAGTCTGGCTAGCAAAATACGTTATATTTACAAGCGTAACTCCTTTGAAAACTACACCTAAAGTTAGCCACACTATTGAATATAGCTCACTATCATAAAGTTAGTCAGCTAAATTTAACTGTCTAACTTAGGAGAATTCTTTGGCCCAAGCAGACTTAGGAAGTTATCTTAACTGACTAAACTCTGAATATCGGAATTAGGCCATTGACATAACCGGCTAACTCAAACCCCTCTCAATTATGCCCCCTGCATTGCCGCTAACCTAACTGGCTAAATTTTAACACCGCTAACTTATTAGTTAGCTAGAATGTAGCCAGCTAAGTGCCCAAATATTCATTCAGCTAGCTAACCTCTGAGTTATCCAGCTAAATGCATCTGAATATGGACCCTCTGGGGTCCTTGAAATGTGGTTGAACAGAAACTGGAGTGCATGGGGCTCAGGTTATCCTTTACTGGATAAGGAAAACCTTTTTCCTCTATGACTGAACATTGACAAACAAACCCCCAACCAGGGGTGGCCAGCTTTCGACCCCAAGAGCCATAAATAAGGCCTTGCTTTTCAGTATACTCATAGAGGTGAATTTTAGAAGCCTGGTGTGAGCCATAATTGGGAGATACGGGCACAAGTCGGGCTCGTGCATGCCCACCGAATTCTAAAATATGCCCCGATGCACGCACACCTTAAAAAAGGGGCTGGGGGTGCGTGTGGTCTGGGTACGACATGGGTGGTTCGGGGCGTGGCCGAAAGATGTGCACGTATATCCTCACATACCTGGCGGGCGCCAAGATCCCCCGCCACCTAAATTGCTTCTGCCGTGAAGAAGGTATAAGTTTAAAATTAAAAAAAAAGAGACCCATTTCTCAGGGGTTTAAAGGGTCTGGGGTACTGAGGGGGAGTACAGACTACCAAACACCAGGCGGGTTGAAGGACCCAACTGGGCAAACTGGGAGACGAACTGGTGAAACTGGCAATGGCGTGGATGGCGCACTCCTTTTCAAAGATTCCCCAACTTATGCAGTAGAAGCGGGATTTATGCGCATAGGCGTGCGCCCACTTATAATTTAGTGCACATGTGCATGCGGTCAGGCTGTTTTATAACAGGCCCACAGATACATGCGCACGTTATAAAATGGCCGCGTATGTGGGCGTGCACCGACGCACATGCACCAAGGTGCCCCCCGCTCGCCAGTTTGAAAGTTACCGTCAATTTGAATATGCATGAGATATACCTGCATGCAATGGAGGAAGTGCCTGTAAATCTATCTCATGCATATTTATTGTGGACATACTGAAGATAAAAACCAGTTTGTGGCTTTTGAGGACCGGGGTGCGCCACCCCTGTCCTGCGTGCACAGCTTCTTTAGCTCAGGAACAACCCAAACCCTGGAGAAAGAGTTAGTCCACATACTGTGGATTGATGGTTCCAATATTAACAAATGTATTTAACAAAAAGCTCAGGATATCTTCAACAATAGACAGTCCACAGGCTTTCACAGTAAAAGTAGTTCAAACAGACCAACAACATTAGTTTTAGCAGCAAAACAAATCCCTTACCACAAAGAATTCATTCCTGGAAAGTCCAGCACAGACCATCATTAGCGGAATATTCACTCACCTAGTTCTTTCAGCTGAGACAAATGATGAGAATTCCATGAAGCATGTCGTTCCTTCTTCTGTTGTCCCGATGATTCCTCTCAGGGGCTCTTCAGAAAGAAGACTAAACCCAGGAGTAGATTTTTATTACTCATTCCATTAGCACAAAACAAAAAAAACATAAGAACATAAGAACATGCCATACTGGGTCAGACCAAGGGTCCATCAAGCCCAGCATCCTGTTTCCAACAGTGGCCAATCCAGGCCATAAGAACCTGGCAAGTGCCCAAAAACTAAGTCTATTCCATGTTGCCATTGCTAATGGCAGTGCTATTCTCTAGGTGAACTTAATAATAGCAGGTAATGGACTTCTCCTCCAAGAACTTATCCAATCCTTTTTTAAACACAGCTATACTAACTGCACTAACCACAATTTCTGGCAACAAATTCCAGAGTTTTAATTGTGCGTTGAGTAAAAAAAGAACTTTCTCCGATTAGTTTTAAATGTGCCCCATGCTAACTCATGGAGTGCCCCCCTAGTCTTTCTATTATCCGAAAGAGTAAAAAACCGATTCACATCTACCCGTTCTAGACCTCTCATGATTTTAAACATCTACTGGCTTTGGCACCAGCAGATGAAGGCACTACTGCAGAGCTACAGCCAAAAACAAAAGGGAAAATCCCCAACAAAAATGAAGGGACACACTCACTGGAAATCTCACCAGTTATATCCGGTAGCTATCACTGCCGATATCATCAAAACTTAAAGGCCCAGACCTTCTATTCTCACTCCACTGCATGGACAATCATTGTCCATTGCTCTCTTGCGGTAGAGGTTCAGCAATTTTCAAGTAGACGTTAAGCTCAAACCATTTGGGACCAGCGTCACAGAAATTATTAAGACAACTAGAAAAAACATAGAATTTGGTTTATCACCTCTGATTTTTGGGTTCCAAAAAGGCAAACAGTTCAGGTTAAGTGAGTTTTCCCCCACGTAGCATCTGTTGTAAAAGGGGATATTATGAACATATTCATGTGTTTCAAAGAGACAGAAGATGCCATCATAGATGCTCCAATACATCTGCCACAGCTCCCCTAGATTGACCCACAAAGGATTATTCACTCACATGCTTATGTATTTTTATTCACCCTCCCAGAGTCCGCAGACCTGACTATATTTACTCTACTGGTCACATGAATATCTTGACAAGGTTCCTGGCTGGAACTACATTACTTCCATTATAGTCATGGGAATGATTTCATCCCTTCTATTTTATATTCTTAACATGGGAAAAGATGGAAAACTAGCTTAAATAAACCCATGCCATGAGAGAGAAACATGACAAAAAAATCTTCCTTTCTGTAAAACCGTTGGTTGCTCAAGTGATTTTTAAAGTGAGAGTACCACTTTCTCCATAGCAGATTAAGCACATACCTTTTAAAAATGCTTCACATACTTTATATCCTACCCAATCAGCCTATCACACTGTCTCTTACCATATATTCTCTTCTCATCTCACTGCATCTTCACATTCTCCTCTCATACAAGCTCTAGCAGTATCCATACTATACACATGCATAAGTACTTTAACTTATGCCCCTCATTCATGATCACTCACAGCCTTACATATTGCAGACCTCAAAGACATTCCTGTTCTTAGGTACATCAAGCCACACATTTACTGTCCTTCTGCTCCCATGCCTCCTCTGGCTGGTCCCCAACCATGCAACCAACATGGAAAAAAAAAAAAAATTTCTCCCTCAACAGACTTTCTATAACATTAGAAACCATTACACCAAAAAATGGAACTTAACAGTATAGGTAGGCTCCATATCCAGAAATGGTAATCAATTCCACTCCAGATTATGCTCTAGCGTATGTACGCCCTGGTTTAAAACTAGAGTAGTCTGCAGAGGCAGTCCACTATGCCAAAACAGATATTACAAAAGAAGGGGAAATAAATATAGCGGAAAGAGCTAGACACAAGAATACACAGAAACATACACTAAAAAAGCAAAGGTAAAATGCACAGATGAGAAAAAAAAAGACTATAAAAAAATGATAGAACAGCTTGTAGTATCACATATATTTAACATTCAATTTTTCTTTATATGATGCACATAAACGCGAACCACAGTTAAAACACAGAGTGGAAACAAAACAATACACACACACATCCACAAAGGACAGAGATGTGAGTAGGAGGCATGTAGCGTAAACTAGGTCAGACCATGATGCACACAAAAACAGCTCCTGCTACACCAGCCTGACAGACACAGACAACAGGAGGAATTTTATTTGCGGCCCCATTCAGACAGAAAGCAGAAACCCTCATGCAAGAAAAAGAGACGCATGCAATGAAACATACTAGCAAGGCTGTAATAGATGACCCACTATAGCTGTTCTCGTGAACCATCACACCTTTTGGGACCCCCTCTGTCTCCACTGGCTCCATCAGAAAATCCACACCATCTCAGTTCTGGCATCCTAAAGGGGAAATAACACCGATTGCTGCCTTTGGCTGAGACTGTGCCGAAAAACACAAAAGAGAAAACACCATTTCGCTCACAGCCCTGCTAGCATTGTTGCCGCCTCTCACCCTCCCAGTGCATGTTGAACACATCAACAATGAGTGAGAACTCCAAACACATAAAACACAATATTTTCCTTTAATCCAAATGAAGAGGGGGGCACTGCAGGGAATATTCCAGGGGGGGGGGGTCCCAGTAGATGTCTGAGAAGTCCAGCTGCAGGAACAGAGGCCTGGTTACTACGGGGGGGGGGGGGGGGTCGATCTTGTAGCCATGCTCACTATCAGGCAATGAACTGCAACAGAACCTCAACATGTGATCCCTATGTTTTCATAATGTCTACTGCTTCCATAAGTGTAAGCAGGCAATCTGCTGCCTGAGGTGAAGGATAAAATGGCGCCCGCCCTCCATGACCCAGTGCAGGTGATATCACCGAGGGTCAGGGCAGGGGGAAGGCAATGGAGGTTGAAGTGACTTGCCCACGGTCACAAGGAATGGCAGTAGGATTTGAGCCCTGGCTTCCCTTGTTTGCAGCTCACTGCTCTAACCACTCAGTTTTTGGGCCTCTTATTTTTTTGTTCTCGGTCTTCGGCGTCCGTACTGGGGTGGGGGGGGGGGCGCTGGAGAAATATTTAATGCGGCGGGCTGACTGTGTCTAGAAATAGGACTCCTCCATTCCCTATTGCCTGCCTCCCACCCTTATCCAGGATCTGCCCCCTGGGTATGTGAGAGAGGTCAGTGAATGGTGGGAGTCTGTGTGTGACACGCACTCTCTCTTAGGGCTGATACAAGGCTATTAGATGCCCTGGACAAACCTTACAGCCTTTCATTCCCCCTTCCCTCCCCACATAATTAAAACTTATGCATTCTTTACCATTTTAAAATATATTAACTTCCCCAACCTAAATAGGCAGATTGCATATGGAAAATAGACATTCAAAGTACAATCTTCTGAAATAAAAATATCACTTACAACAACATATATATTATAAAGGCTTACACTGCAAAAAAACACACTTTCAATAATAATAGTTTAATAGACTTAATAAACTACCTCTCTCATAGTAATCAAGACAGTTTACTGGATCCCATAAGGTATTAGGCCTATGGTAAAGTGCACTGAGTGTGGGCTCACAGCCAGGAATAAACTGAACTATAATTCCAATATAGTAGGCCTTCCATATCATAATCGCCAGCACTCAACCTATGAAAAAGCCATACTGAAAATATTACATCAGGCCCTAAACACCAATACACCTCCTATTAGGAAAACAGATTAAAGCCAGAATGTTGTAAATCCCTACACAGAAACTACATGCTAGCAAAATATCTAATGCCTCAGTCACACAAGCAGAACACAGATAGACTCTCACCAAATACAGAATAAAGAGATCATAAAATATAAATCGAAACGTGCAGACAAAAAGTGAACTGGAAATCACAAAAAGCCAAACTCTGTAAGCAATGCAAACACAATCAAGAAATATAAAACATTAAACATACCAATAAAAAGAATGTCAAATCTGCTGATAAATAGAACAGCCGCCAATTAAAAACACATATAAAAATGTTTAAAATATTACCAAACATTAATAAAATATTTCAAAACAGTTGATACATTACATCCAATAATTAAAACTAACAAGGATAAAAAAAAATCTTCCACTCTTCATCCCTTGGAAATTTAGATTTCCAGTCCTCCTGAGATTATCGTAGATTGGAGGGAGGGTGCACAAACTTTAACATCTCTCACACACATATATACAGGTACTCTCATACATGCACACACAACCTCTCATATACACACACACCCTCTCATAAATAGGCATACACAAACAGACACCCTCTCATATACCCTCTCATACACACACACACACCCCTCTCATATACCCTCTCATACACACACACCCTCTCATACACACACACCCTCTCATACACAAACACACACACACCCTCATAAATAGACACCCACACCCTCTCATATACACACACACACCCATATACCCTCTCATATATATGTACATACACACACATACACACACACACACACACACACACACACACACACACACTACATGGCATATGCTTCCTTTTACAAGCTCAGTCACACACATACCTACTGCCACATGCTCAATCACACATACACACACACACCTTCTCATATACACACATACCCTCTCATAAATAGACATACACAGACACCCTCTCATATACACAGACACACACCCTCATAAATAGACATTCAAACACTCTCTTATATACACACACACACACACACATATACTCACACACACCCATATACCCTCTCATATATATGTACATACACACACATACACACACACACACACACACACAAGTACATGGCATATGCTTCCTTTTACAAGCTCAGTCACACACATACCTACTGCCACATGCTCAATCACACAAACACACACACATACACACACACACATTTGCTTTCTCATTTGTTTCTGCTCCTCTGGAAGCACAAGGTCAGCAGCAGAATCCTTCTCCTTTGGCCCATCAGACTTTTCCTTTTTCTTCTAGCCTGGGGCCCTGCCGCTCCTGTTCCTGACGATAGGGAGGTTAGACCGATGGCACTTCTTTCTGCCGGCAGGCCAGGCTTCTCCTCCTGCTCCTAACTGCCAGGGGGAGGGCCGGCGCTTCATTTTGTGACCCGTGCAGCACGCAGCTCCTCTTGTTCCTGATGGGGGCAGAGGGAAGGCTATTGATACTTCTAGCGTCCCCGCGAGCCCCGCTGCTCCTCACGTTTGGGGGAGGGGAGCTGATGCATCTTTTTGCCACACTGTGGGCTGCACTTTCTCCTGTACCTGACTCCCAGGGGGGACGGGGGAGCCATTGCTTCTTTTTGTGGCCTGAGCGCCGCGTAGCTCTTCCTGCTCCGACTGGACTAAAGGAGGCTGATGACAATTCGTGCGGCCCTGCAGGCCACACTGCCGAGAAACAAATGCCTGAACAGGCTGTCTCTGAGCTAAGTAGCAGTGCTGTCCCGATTTAGCTTTCCCCCCCCCCCCCCCCCCCCCCCACCACCACCACCACACTTCCGGTTTCACAGACGGCCCTGAGGGCTAGGGGGACCCGAGGATCCGGCGCGCATCAGTTCTTCCCTCGGCAGGCAGAGCTCTGGTCTTGAAGAGAAAGAGCTGTACTGGGAGGAGAGGAAGCGGCTTTTCAGCCACACTATGAGAGCGCGGCGAATGTCGGCCATGCGCTAGCTACGGAAACCCTCGCCGGCAGGACACTGCTCCACGCCGCCAGCCCTGCAGGTTTTCCTGCCCACGGAATGTAGGGTAAGGCGGCCGTGGCAGGAAGGTTTCAGCGAGCAATGTTGCCGCCCCCAGAATCTTGCCGCCTGAAGCTGCCGTCTCACCCTGCCTCGTTGTGGAACCGCCCCTGAGCGTAGCACAGCAGAACTATTTAAAGGGGCTATTTCTCTTGTGGCTCATTGGTTACCAGTGCTTCACATCCTCTGATACATGTGCAAATTGAACAACTGCCTGAAATATATGTTTTGAGAAACTAGAGCCAAGTGACTGAAATGCCTTTTTCCTTCAGCCTTAGATTGAAACCTAGAAATGTTGCCTTCAAATGTCTTCTCTAGGACACATCTTTTGCTGCACATGAATATAGAGATAGGCCAACAGTATTTCCAACGTCAAATTACTTTTTACCCTTTTGGTTTTTTTTTGCTCTGGTAGCATATGTTTTGATTTCCACAAAATCTTGTCCTGAGTTATATGATGATTAACCTGAGGCTGCCCTCATCGATCCGTTTATTTCCACTCATCAAAATTCATTAGGATTCTGGAATCAAACTGATAAATGAGCTGGGACTCATTGGATTTTAGATACAGGAAGCAGTAGTTAATATATTCAGTTAGAAAAAGAGAAAACAATACCTTTCTAACATGATTAAGTTCTAATAGTGCCTTTCTTTCAGCAACTGCTGTCTCTTCTTATCGACGAAAATCTGAAATAACGAAACATTAAGGACCTGATTCACAAAGCTTTTTCCTATTCTGTATCTATGAGTAAAAAGCTTAGAGTCTGATGTATTCAAAGGCATCAATCCGGGCAGCCACGACTGTCCGTCACCGGGGAGGAAATGAGTGGGAGGACACGGTAACACACCTTCACATATACAAAATACAATACTCCGTAAACTAGATGTGGGATAAAATTGGCCGCGGCTTTATTACAATAAACAGTGTTACCAGCTTCGTACCCGAGCTATAACACAAGTAAGCCATCCGAGGGGCCTTCACCGTGCGGGCAGCACGTCACCTCCATCCCCGGGCCCACCACAACCAAGCAAGGCCCTTCGCCACCCGGGAGGAAATCACAGGGCATTCCGGTCACCCATCGCGTCCAAGCAAGGTGACTGCCAAACTAAGGGTGCGGGCATCCGGTCTGTCGCCGCACCAGGGCCAGCAGGCCCTGGCGACAGACAGCCCCCCTCATATTGATGTTATTTATCATGTGTTGTGCATTGTCTCTAGCTGAACACCCCCCCCAGCTCGGGTACTGCTGAGTTGATTGGTCTTGGATCTCCAAATCCTGATACTGAGCTTTCCATTTCCAATGGAACTGTTGAAGGCTTGAAGACCAGAGCAGTCTTGTTGGGCATTGGCTGCGGCAACCAGCTCGCTCATGCAACATGTAGCAAAGAATGCAATGTAGAAGGCAGCTCCGTAGAGAGCTAGTTCGAAGTGGTCTGTAACGACCAAAGGTAGACAGCACCATAAAGCCAGCAAATGATCATTGTACAAATCAACTCCTCTTTTACCTTTCATCACTCTAAATGACAGAAAATCTTCACTGATGTCCAACTTTGCTGTTCAAATCTCTATGTATGTAAAACTGCCCCTCAAAACCTACCCCACCCCTAACCCTCACTCAGAGTTAAAAGTGCCCCCTCTTACAGTGGTATAAATAGTAAACTAATGATGGAGAGGAGATCTTATTTATTATTCAACCATCTAAATGTCTAATTTTTACCAGAGAACAACGTCATCAGAACTTGGTGCTTATATAATCCACTGTCTCTCGCCACGCAATGGGCCACAAACAGTATCAGCAATTTTGTCTAGCACTTCACTGTAATCATTTGACGTTGTCTCCAAATAACTCCCACTATTTTTATTTAATCCATTTAAAACCTTACTTCCCTTAAACCCAAAAACCATTTATTGAATTCAATTAATTGTCTCCTTTTTGTTAATATTTTTCATAAGTGATGAATATTATTTTTTCATAAAAAGTTATACTTAGCTCCCACTGGAATATATTCTAACACTGCCCCCTTTTAGACGCCTTAGTTGAATAAAACGAGAAGCTTAGGAGTGAGTGCTAAGTTGGTGACATGGATTGCAAACTGGTTGACGGACAGAAGACAATGTGTGATGGTAAATGGAACTTTCTCTGAAGAGAGAGCTGTGTTAAGTGGTGTACCGCAAGGATCGGTGTTGGGACCGGTCCTGTTCAATATCTTTGTGAGCGACATTGCGGAAGGGATAGAAGGTAAGATTTGTCTTTTTGTGGATGACACTAAGATCTGCAACAGAGTGGACACGCCGGAAGGAGTGGAGAGAATGAGACGGGATTTAAGGAAACTGGAAGAGTGGTCGAAGATATGGCAGCTGAGATTCAATGCCAAGAAGTGCAAAGTCATGCATATGGGGAATGGAAATCCGAATGAACTGTATTCGATGGGGGGGGGAAGGCTGATGTGCACGGAGCAGGAGAGAGACCTAGGGCTTATAGTGTCTAATGATATGAAGTCTGCGAAACAATGCGACAAGACGATAGCAAAAGCCAGAAGAATGCTGGGCTGCATAGAGAGAGGAATATCGAGTAAGAAAAGGGAAGTGATTATCCCCTTGTACAGGTCCTTGGTGAGGCCTCACCTGGAGTATTGTGTTCAGTTCTGGAGACCGTATCTACAAAGAGACAGAGACAAGATGGAAGCGGTACAGAGAAGGGCGACCAGAAAGGTGGAGGGTCTTCATCGGATGTCATACGAGGAGAGATTGAAGAATCTGAATATGTACACCCTGGAGGAAAGGAGGAGCAGGGGTGATATGATTCAGACCTTCAGATACTTGAAAAACTTTAACGATCCAAAGACAACGACAAACCTTTTCCGCCAGAAAAAAATCAGCAGAACCAGGGGTCATGAGCTGAGGCTCCATGGAAGAAGACTAAGAACCAATGTCAGGAAGTATTTCTTCACGGAAAGGGTGGTGGATGCTTGGAATGCCCCTCCGGAGGAAGTGGTGAAGTCCAAAACTGTGAAGGACTTCAAAGGGGCGTGGGATAAACACTGTGGATCCATCAAGTCTAGAGGGCGTGAATAAAGTGGAGGCAGCAAAACACTGCTCAGAGCGGCAGTAGCCACAGAGGCATTCACGGAGCGGGATGCCAGTGGCCAGTAGTTATTGTTCCACCTTCACGAAGCGGAAGGATGGAGGGCTGCTATCTCCAAAAAAAAAATAAAAAAAACAAACAAAAAATAACAGGGGTGGGTAAGAGTATGGGGCAAGGGTGTGGCCTGCTTGTTACAGCAGTTACTACCCCCAATTGAGCTGGATGTCACTTGGATGCAGAT
Organism: Rhinatrema bivittatum; assembly: GCF_901001135.1. Classification (NCBI taxonomy): domain Eukaryota; kingdom Metazoa; phylum Chordata; class Amphibia; order Gymnophiona; family Rhinatrematidae; genus Rhinatrema; species Rhinatrema bivittatum. The sequence continues at coordinate 355,943,427 of NC_042619.1, forward strand.
ACGGCGCTGCTCTCTAAATTGGTGGTGGGGTGGAGGGGAATTAGGGCTGGAGGGTTCTGGAAGCCGATAGTAACAGGTGGGAGAGAGAAAAAGGGAAATAAAAATGGATAAAGTGCATAGCTTGCTGGGCAGACTGGATGGGCCGTTTGGTCTTCTTCTGCCGTCATTTCTATGTTTCTATGTTTCTATATGAAATCTCAAACCTAAAACAAAACCATCTGTTAAAAATTCTCACTTCACCCAAACGCATCCAACACACCCACTAAACAATTCCTTCCCAAAGTGACTACTCACTGTTTTAATCTCCAATTTTGAATTTTCAAAAACTGGTATTCTTAATATCACTTCATTTGATGTACTTCTCCATTATCTTCAATTACAGCATTAATGGCGGCTCAGCGTTCAAGCTACCATCTTCACTTCCTCCAGGAGTATTTATAGCTGCTCACCACCCCGGAAATATAACCTGTCAATCACATTTAAAAGGGCTCCTCGCCATTGAATAAACTTTATTTAAAATACAGACCAATCAATCTCTTTGTTTAAACCACCAAGGGCCACTGTTTTGAAATAATGAATCCATTTCTGTTCTTTTTGCAAAAGAAAAGTATCAAAATTACCACCCCGTTGTGAAGCTTTCAGCTGCTCGATAACCGCAAATCTAAAACCAGCAAATATATGACCTGCTGTCACACAGTGTTGGACTAGCGGTGCCTCAATCCGTTGTCTTGCTATAGAACTCCTATGTTCCACCATCCTCGTTCTTAAACACCTTTTTGTTTTCCCAATATAAAGAAGTGGACAGGGACACCAAATCCTGTAGATAACACCGATTGCCGAACAATCAGTATGTGCGTTCAATTTAAATTTACCCCCTTTAAAAAAAGGTAAAATTTGCCCACTAAAGGATTGATCACAAACAGAACATTTGTTACACGGGTAATGTTCCTTTTCTATGTCATCTTCCTCCATATTGACAATTGCCTCATCTGCAAAATTAGAGTGCACTATGTTGAACCGAATATGGAGGCAATTGTCAAATGATTACATGGATTAAATGGATTAAATAAAAATAGTGGGAGTTATTTGGAGACAACGTCAAATGATTACAGTGAAGCGCTAGACAAAATTGCTGATACTGTTTGTGGCTCATTGCGTGGCGAGACACAGTGGATTATATAAGCACCAAGTTCTGATAACGTTGTTCTCTGGTAAAAATTAGACATTTAGATGGTTGAATAATAAATAAGATATCTCCTCTCCATCATTGATTTGATAATTTTGAGAGGACAAAGGCTTCTGTGTGGTGATGATAAATACTAAACTTACATGTTGCCCTCTACAGAGGTGCTCTCTCTTTCTCTCTCTCTCTCTCTCTCTCTCTAGCAGAACTGGGGAAGGTACAGTATAATACATAAAGGGTCTAATGCATAAAGGCCTTATGCATGCCGGGCCTATTTTCAAAAGGCCCGGCATGCATAAGGCCCAGGGATGCGCGTAAGTCCCGGGGCTTGCAGGGAGTGGGCAGTCCGGGGGCAGGGTCAGCAGCTCCTGGCACAGCGGCCATTTGCCACTGTCTCAGAGATTGCGTGCTGGCAACCGGCCGGTGCGCGCAACCTGCCGGCACGCAATCTGACACAGGCCCTCACAGGCCACTCCGATTTCAGAGCAGCCTGGGAGGGAACGGGGGAAGGCTGTGTGGCTCGGCGCGCAAGGTGCACAATTGTGCACCCCCTTGCATGCACCGACCCCAAATTTTATAACTTGAGCGCGCAAGTTATCAAATTGGGTGTACATGTGCGCGCAACCTTTTAAAATCTACCCCAAATTGTATATGAGTGAAAAATGCATAGTTTGTTTATGGATATTTCAGATTTGTTTGTTTGAATGTATTTTAAACAACTGAAGAATAATGCAAGTTTCAGTCAATCATCACACTAACTACTACTGCATAACCAGTGCTGATAAAAAGATCCTGCCATTTTGTTTTTCTGCAGTTTCTTTGAAAGGAAACCCAAAATATATGGGCTTGATTTTTAAGAGTTATGCTGGGGTTATTTGATTAAAATTGGGCTATGCACAGGTGGGTGGCATGTATATGTGTATACAGGCTATTTTGCAAACGCCTCTTGTCAATGGAAACAGGGAAAAAAGGAGATTGTTGTTTAGGCGCATTTTGGAGCGGAGTTCAGAAGTCCAAGCACAAGTTGCTGTTTTCGTAGACGGTACACGTGCACAGGTTTACCAAGCTTCTACTTTCAAACCTGCTCATTAAGTTGTGGAACTAAAATTGCACTTGTCTTTTCTGTGCAATTTTTGGGCGGGGGGTCTTGGTTAAGTGGTGAGGGGTCAGGGTGAACCGGTGGAGGTTTCAGTGAACGGGTGGATGTCACAGCAAACCTTTGATTCCAGGTACGTGCACAAGCAAGCAATTTCCAGAAGCAGAGTTAAGCGCATTCTCTATAAACTCCGCATATAAACCAGGGTTATTATGTGCACATGTACCAGTTATTACATGCATAAAATATATAATTTTATATAGAAAAAAAAAGGTAAAGTATATGTTTTGCTGCATTATAAATATAAGAACTGATACATCTGCTGCTCATACTTTCGGGGGCAGAAATACATAGTATTTTGTAAACCATGCAGCTTCTCTGCCCACACAGTTTTATAAAATACTGGCAATTGGTGACTTAGGAAGACTATTAAAAAGTGGGATCTATAATTATGCTTATATTTATCTTCTTCATTTTAATATTGTTTTGGGTACATTAACCTTTATTTGAATGTTGACCTTGTTTCCCAATTCTATGAAAATAAGTAATATAATACAACCAAATGCTCCAGTTTAGTGTTTGCCTCACTTTGCTTCACACTAATGACCTCCCGGGGCCTTGAATATTAAAATACCAGAAACATCTTTTAAATGAATAACTATAAATATGACCAACATTATTTATTGATAAATTATTTCGAAATGTGCTTTGTTCATTTGTATTAAAATCTAGACAGATTTATGTTTTATCTCTGAGCCGAGCTTCAATAAGGACTTTTCTCAATATAGCTTATCTGCAGCTCTAGTGATATTATCAATATAGAGATGTCTGAGTGAGCAATATGCTATGAACTGGAACTTTCCATATGGAAGTCTAGTACAAATATTATTAAAGATCTGGAAAATATGATTTTTTTTTTCAATTTTATCCAGAGGGAATAGTTATTGTAATTAGCATATATATCATATGTTAACACTGACCACATAAAAAAGACATAAAAGACTGAACAAGGTTGTTTGTTTTTTTTTATTTACACCTCATAGAATTATGGGACTTGTAGTCCTGGATCTTTCTACTGAGAAATGCAGGCCTGCATATCGGATATGATACCCACTGGGAGCTGGGAGTTAAAGGGGGGGGGGGGGGGGGGGGAGAAGGAGCTGGCAGTACTGTCCATGTTACCTTTTGAAGTTAGTTGACAGATTTTTATTAAATGAAATAATCAATAACAGATGGCATATTAAATAAAACTACCGATTTCAGGAAATTAGCTGAAAAGTGATACTGTCAAATAGCACCAGTTTTGCTTGTCATGTGAAAGGTTTGAGACACTTTGGAAGAGGGACACGTATTGTTATAGTAACCTAATATCTTCCTCTTTAATGAAAAGGCTTCAGGATGTCTCGTCAAATGGCTTGCAGGACTGTGTTCTGTAGCCAGCACAATACAACCCTGCTGAATTTGTCAGTGCTCATGAAGAGCTTGATTCGCTCACATTCGTTTTGGAGGTTAAAGAGTAGGAAATATGTGGGTAGTGCCTGCTGGATCAGCTTGCAAAATTATCTATGCAGCTATGCTGGAGCAGGTGCTAGCTAAGGTGCCCCAATTAAGCCTTGCACTCTGCCCACAAACACATATTCACCCAATCGCACGTGTCTTTTTGTTCAACCTTTCAGAGCCCTCAGAGTTGAGGATGTGCCCTCTTGCTCAAGGATGAAAGAATAAGTCCAGGCCCCATACACTGCCGGAGTCCTATAGATTCCCACTGCTCCTATGTTTAAGAAACATTTCCGCATTTTTAACACGAGGCAAAATATAGAAAAAGCTAGCTGAAGCAATCCTCCTTTTGCATAACCCCTCGAAAATATATTTCAGCAACTTTATCTTATTTTTTTAAAACCCCCGGCTACTGTTTTCACTGAAAAAAGTTAGAGATGAAGGTCATGAGATGGAATGTTTGGGGATTGGAGAAAAAAAAAAACCCTGAAGTGCAAGGAGGAATCTGACTACTTAAGTGCAAAAATGTACAGCAATGGCCACAGAATTGATTGTATGGGGGGAGGTGGGGGGGGGGGAACATAGACAGGGCAACCCTGAAATTCAGGGTGGGCAAGTGCCACGTGGCTTTCCCTCCAACCAATCAATAAAGAGGCAACTGTAGGGGAAGGTCCTTGTCTGGAGAGGGGGGTGTTCCTCTCCCCCCCCCCTCCCCAGCTCCCCCTTCTTCTGCTGCTCCTGAGAATAAATACAAGCAAATCTCTGACAGCCAGGACCCCGATCGGATGGTTAAAGTGAAGAAAAATGATTGGTGCTAACTGCCATAAAGGAATTCCATCTTGGATTAAAGGGAAGGAGAACAAGAGGGTCAGCATTTCCTCACGGGAGCAGGATGCTAAGGAAGGAAGAAGAAACAGCGGGTACGAAAGAGATGAGAATGCTCTGCGGGCACTTTGGGGGGGGGGGGCTGACGTGGTTCAGGCACGCGGAAAGAGGAGATGAACGGTACATCAGTGGGAAGGCCCTGGAAATGTTAAGAGGAAGGAAAGAGGCTCAGAGGCAAAAGCCTGAGAAGATTTGAATCAATGCCATCCACAAAGAAAACTGTATTTGACTGGCAAAGGATGGCTGAAAGACCATAGGACCCCTCCCCCCCTACATAAGAGGGAAACATATAGGAAAAGAATAAGAAGCCGCTGTTAACCCTGTTAGTCTGACAACAATCACATCACCTATTCTAATCAAAATCTTGTTTTCCTTATGTTCATATCTTAATGCCTTCTGTCTTTCTCTTCCATACCAACCGTCACCTGTCTTAAGCATATATATATATATATTAGGGATGTGAATCGTTTTCCATATCGTCTTAACGATAGAAATCGTGTGGCAGGGCAAGAAAATCGTCTTAGGCACGATTTTTTAGTTAAAAAATCGTTAAAAATCGTTTTTTCCGATTAGTGCGCACTAACTCGAGTTAGTGCGCACTAACTGGGAGTTAGTGCGCACTAACTGAAAATGATACAATTTGACACTTTTCAGGTCAGTTAAGGTCAGTTTAGGAATGAATATGTATTCCTATTGGCTGCCCTCTTATTTATTCATGTTACCAAGTTTCCTACTGACAGTATATGGGGGATGGGAAATGGAAACAGTTGGTAGCTTGACAAAACAAGTAATGTGATCAGTCAATGTGACTAGAACTTGTGCCCTAACCCTGATACCAGGGGTATTGTGATCTTCCTGCACACAGTGCCCTATCCCTATTAATACCAGGAGTGTTGTGATCTTCCTGCACACAGTGCCCTATCCCTAATACCAGGGGTGTTGTGATCTTCCTGCACACAGTGCCCTATTCCTGATACTGGGGGTGTTGTGATCTTCCTGCACACAGTGCCCTATTCCTGATACCGGGGGTGTTGTGATCTTCTTGCACACATCCCGGTATCAGGGATAGGGCACTGCGTGCAGGAAGATCACAACACTCCTGGTATTAATAGGGATAGGGCACTGCATGCAGGAAGATCACAACACTCCTGGTATTAATAGGGATAGGGCACTGCATGCAGGAAGATCACAACACCCCTGGTATCAGGGATAGGGCACTGTGTGCAGGAAGATCACAATACCCCGGAGGAGTGAGGGTCAGGCAGCTCCCCCCTGTCTGTGAAGCCAGCCTCTCACTAGTAATGCAGGGAGGGAGCTGTCTCAGACTTCACCATCCTCCCCCCCCCCCCCCACCCACACACCATTCACTAGCTGGGACATGGGGGAAGTCAGGAGTGAGGGTCAGGCAGCTCCCCCCTGTCTGTGAAGCCAGCCTCTCACTAGTAATGCAGGGAGGGAGCTGTCTCAGACTTCACCATCCTCCCCCCCCCCCCCTCACCCACACACCATTCACTAGCTGGGACATGGGGGAAGTCAGGAGTAAGGGTCAGGCAGCTCCCCCCTGTCTGTGAAGCCAGCCTCTCACTAGTAATGCAGGGAGGGAGCTGTCTCAGACTTCACCATCCTCCCCCCCCCCTCACCCACACACCATTCACTAGCTGGGACATGGGGGAAGTCAGGAGTGAGGGTCAGGCAGCTCCCCCCTGTCTGTGAAGCCAGCCTCTCACTAGTAATGCAGGGAGGGAGCTGTCTCAGACTTCACCATCCTCCTCCCCCCCCCCCCCCCCTCACCCACACACCATTCACTAGCTGGGACATGGGGGAAGTCAGGAGTGAGGGTCAGGCAGCTCCCCCCTGTCTGTGAAGCCAGCCTCTCACTAGTAATGCAGGGAGGGAGCTGTCTCAGACTTCACCATCCTCCCCCCCCCCCTCACCCACACACCATTCACTAGCTGGGACATGGGGGAAGTCAGGAGTGAGGGTCAGGCAGCTCCCCCCTGTCTGTGAAGCCAGCCTCTCACTAGTAATGCAGGGAGGGAGCTGTCTCAGACTTCACCATCCTCCCCCCCCCCCCCTCACCCACACACCATTCACTAGCTGGGACATGGGGGAAGTCAGGAGTGAGGGTCAGGCAGCTCCCCCCTGTCTGTGAAGCCAGCCTCTCACTAGTAATGCAGGGAGGGAGCTGTCTCAGACTTCACCATCCTCCCCCCCCCCCTCACCCACACACCATTCACTAGCTGGGACATGGGGGAAGTCAGGAGTGAGGGTCAGGCAGCTCCCCCCTGTCTGTGAAGCCAGCCTCTCACTAGTAATGCAGGGAGGGAGCTGTCTCAGACTTCACCATCCTCCCCCCCCCCTCACCCACACACCATTCACTAGCTGGGACATGGGGGAAGTCAGGAGTGAGAGTCAGGCAGCTCCCCCCTGTCTGTGAAGCCAGCCTCTCACTAGTAATGCAGGGAGGGAGCTGTCTCAGACTTCACCATCCTCCCCCCCCCCCTCACCCACACACCATTCACTAGCTGGGACATGGGGGAAGTCAGGAGTGAGGGTCAGGCAGCTCCCCCCTGTCTGTGAAGCCAGCCTCTCACTAGTAATGCAGGGAGGGAGCTGTCTCAGACTTCACCATCCTCCCCCCCCCTCACCCACACACCATTCACTAGCTGGGACATGGGGGAAGTCAGGAGTGAGGGTCAGGCAGCTCCCCCCTGTCTGTGAAGCCAGCCTCTCACTAGTAATGCAGGGAGGGAGCTGTCTCAGACTGGTATCAGGGTTAGGGCACTGTGTGCAGGAAGATCACAACACTCCTGGTATTAATAGGGATAGGGCACTGTAAGAGATGACTGTAGTAGATTGAATAAAGATCTGATGTTTCTGCTCTCCTCACACCAAACAAAAACAACACACAAGCAGAGAAGCCCTTCTTACAAAGCTGAGCTAGTGAGTTAAGTAGGAGGAAAAGTAAACATACTTGTGCCAGTGTGGCTACTTAAAAAATACACTTACCAACAATCAATTACATATATTTGAACTGTGTACAGTTCCAGCCAGGACCACCTTTCTAAAATGCACAGTGATTGGCAAATTCAACATGCACTAGCATTTCAGGTGCCTGCTAACAAAAATAATAAACAAACAAGTTCTAGTCACGTGAGTGCTGCTCATTACATTACTTTTTTTTGTCAAGCTTCCAACTGTTTCCATTTCACATCCCCCCAACCATTACCTCAGTATTAGCCTTGGTAACATCAATAGATAAGAGCACAGCCAGCCAATAGGAATACATACATACATATTCATTCCTAAGTGACCTTTACTGACCTGGGAAGTGTGAACACTTTGTTTCATTTTCTGTTGGTGTTCGTTAGTTTCCAGTTCCATTTCCCATCCCCCCAACCATCACCTCAGTGGTAACCTTGGTAACATCAATAGATAAGAGGGCAGCCAGCCAATAGGAACACATATTCATTCCTAACTGACCTTCCGTGACCTGGAAAGTGTTTATTTGTATCATTTTCAGTTAGTGCACACTAAATCGAGTTAGTGCGCACTAACGGGGAGTTAGTGCGCACTAACTCGAGTTAGTGCGCACTAACACGATTTAACGATTTTTAACGATAAATCGTTAGAATTTCTATTGTATCGTGTTCTATAACGATTTAAGACGATATAAACATTATCGGACGATAATTTTAATCGTTGAAAAACGATTCACATCCCTAATATATATATACACACACACATATATATATATAGGGTTCTCTGATGGATATATATATATATATCCGTCAGAGAACCCTAAAATAGGATAACATCACTAATGTATAAAATAATTAAATGTATATATATTTATATATATATACACACATATATATAGGGTTCTCTGATGGATATATATATATATATCCGTCAGAGAACCCTAAAATAGGATAACATCACTAATGTATAAAATAATTAAATGTATATATTTATATATATATATACACACATATATATAGGGTTCTCTGATGGATATATATATATATCCGTCAGACAACCCTAAAATAGGATAACACCACTAATGTATAAAATAATTAAATTTATATATATATATATACACACATACACATATCTCAGCTGCTCAAACACAGCACACATTTAAGTTGACCATGCATGGAAAATTTATTTTGTTTTATATTTCATTTCAGATAGGAGTTTTTAATTCCTATTTATTTTGCTTCAGTTTGCTTCCTGAAGCCAAAATAAACATTAAAAATAAAAACCCAAAAATGAACTGCCCCCCAACTTCCCCAGCAGCAAAATGAACTTGCAAAATGTCCTCAACTCCCCCAGAGGCCTCTTACCCCCCTTCCAGCCATCCAACCGACGCCTGCTTCAGGGGGCCCCGCCTCTGACTCGGCAAGGGAGAAGCAACTAGGAATGGCTCCTGTCCCTTTCTACTTTTCAGACCCAAGGAATGGGGTGAGAGACCTCTGGGGGAAGTAGGGGATAATAAAGAGAAGGCCCTGGTGAGGATGTAGGTCGTAAACCTTTACTGGCTCTCAGGGTTCTTTGGCTGACTTTCCAAAATGTAAGTAAATGAAAAAGAGAATGAATTTCAGAAGAGAATTTTTTTTTCCGTAAATGAAACAAAAGGCGGGTGTTTCATCGCGTTTTAGTTTGCCTAAAAATGAATGCATATCCCTTACATAAGTGGCTGTGAATTATCAGAGGTAAAGGAATATCAAATGTGTATCCAGTACTGGTATACTGCTCAGTTACATTAGCAAACATAACACACGTCCTTTAAGAGCTTGAGGACTCATATCATCTGCATCAAGATGGCCTTGGGGATGGTCAACACGAAGCTCGCTTTCCAGAAACAAATCCTGAAGGGCTGTTGGCTGCTCCACTAACCTCTGCAGCCTTAGAGAGGTGGAAATCCACCTGGTGCCCACATCCTGACTTAGCCAGTGCAGAGATACCTCCTCTGCGTCCTGCTTCTCATGGAGCAGCTGCCCATCTCTCATGCTCCAGTGAAAATGCCCTATTATTATTCTAAAAACCAATTGCACTGCGTGATACTTGAGGGATTTTACAAAAATGACACTAAAATGTAGAAAACGTATCACCTCTTGATGTAATAATTCACATTAGAAGAATTTTTTGAAAAATTCACAAGAAATACCAATCCCAAAAAAAGAGGGTATGTTGAATATTTATGTATTTCAAAACGCTTTCTCAACAATATCAAAAGGAAACATTTTTTATAGGATGGCAGGAACATTTCATATTTATATTATAAAACACCACCCAGGTGTTATTCAATGTGTTTAATCATTAACATCCCCCCTTCCATCCACTATATTTTTTTGCGTGAAATGTGCAAAACTTGTGCAAAAATATTTTTTTAAACTTTTATAATACTTAAAAATGCTGAATAAACTTATAACTCGCTATGAAAAATGTCAACAACATCCCAATTTATCTGTATGATGTTAAATGGCCCGACGAGGCCCCGTTTCAAATCCCAAAGGATCTTTTCTCAAGGGATGTTAGCTGTATTACCGGTAGTCAGGTGTGTTTGCTATGTTATCCAAGATCAAATATATGACATTTCAATGGCAATGTATATGCCTAAATACTCTTTCTCGAATTGCTGCTCCTTCCTGACTACAGATAACTCGGGACATTTTTGACATTTTTCATAGTGAGTTATAAGTTTATTCAGCATTTTTTAAGTATTATAAAGTTTAAAAAAATATTTTTGCACAAGTTTTGCACGTTTCATGCAAAAAATATAGTGGCTGGAAGGGGGGACATTAATGATTAAACACATTGAATAACACCTGGGTAGTGTTGTATAATATAAATATAAAACATTCCTGCCATCCTATTAAAAAATCTTTCCTTTTGATATTGTTGAGAAAATTTTTTGAAATACATAAATATTCAACATACTCCCTTTTTTGGGGATTGGTATTTCTAGCGAATTTTTCAAAAAATTCTTCTAATGTGAATTATTACATCAAGAGATGATTCGTTTTCTACATTTTACTATTATTATTCTATACATCTGAACCAATTCATTTAGGACTAGCTTGCCATATTCCTCCATGAGCCCCCAGGTCATCCTTTTCTCCCATGTGCAGTATTAGAAAGGGAATGGTTAATAAAACGTAAAATGTCATAATGCCTCTGTATCGCTCCATGGTGAGACTGCACCTTGAATACTGTGTACAATTCTGGTCGCCACTTCTCAAAAAAGATATAGTTGCGATGGAGATGGTACAGAGAAGGGCAACCAAAATGATAAAGGGGATGGAACAGCCCCCCTATGAGGAAAGGCTGAAGAGGTTAGGGCTGTTCAGCTTGGAGAAGAGACAACTGAGGGGGGATATGATAGAGGTCTTTAAGATCATGAGAGGTCTTGAACGAGTAGATGTGAATTGGTTATTTACTCTTTCGGATAATAGAATAGTGTAGCTGGGTTCAAAAAAGGTTTGGATATGTTCTTAGGGAATGGCATCTGCTATTAATTGCATCAGTAGCATGGGATCTTCTTGGTGTTTGTGTAGTTGCCAGGTTCTTGTGGACGGGTTTGACTTCTGTTGGAAGCAGGATGCTGGGCTTGATGGACCCTTGGTCTGACCCAGAATGGCAATTTCTTATGTTCATATTAAATGGTTCCCCTCCCAGCCCTTCCCATCTTCCAACTGCCTTTTTCATGTTTGCACCAATGTCTGTAACAAAAAACAGGAACAACAGTACTATCTCTCTGCACTAAATGGCAGCCCTTCTTCATCTGCCTTATTGCTCTTAAGCTATTGACTGAGGTATGGTTGATATTCATCATCTGAGTGTACCTGTTCCCTGATGATCCTCCCCTGCTAGAGCTGCTGCCCGCCCCTGCCTCATCCGGCTGCAGTCAGTGTGCTGTCAGGGAAAGTTAGGCATGTTTAGTAGGGATGTGAATTGTGTGCCCGATCGTCTTAATGATCAAAATCGTCAGGCAGGAGAAGAAAATCGTGTTTGGCACGATTTTTTTAGTAAAAAAATCGTTTTTTCCGATTAGTGCGCACTAACGGGAGTTAGTGCAAGCTAACAGGAAGTTAGCGCGCACTAACCATTGTTAGTGCGCACTAACAGAAAATGATATAATTTGACACTTTTCAGGTCAATTAAGGTCAGTTTAGGAATGAATATGTATTCCTATTGGCTGCCCTCTTATTTATTCATGTTACCAAGGTTCCCACTGACAATATATGGGGGATGGGAAATGGAAACGGTTGGTAGCTTGACAAAAAAAGTAATGTGATCAGTCAATGTGACTAGAACTTGTGCCCTATCCCTGATACCGGGAGTGTTGTGATCTTCCTGCATGCAGTGCCGTATCCCTGATACCGAGAGTGCTGTGATCTTCCTGCACGCAGTGCCCTATCCCTGATACCAGGGGTGTTGTGATCTTCCTGCATGCAGTGCCATATCCCTGTTACTGGGAGTGTTGTGATCTTCTTGCACGCAGTGCCCTAACCCTGATACCGGGAGTGTTGTGATCTTCCTGCATGCAGTGCCCTATCCCTGTTACTGGGAGTGTTGTGATCTTCTTGCATGCAGTGCCCTAACCCTGATACCGGGGGTGTTGTGATCTTCCTGCACACATTCCGGTATCAGGGATAGGGCACTGCGTGCAGGAAGATCACAACACTCCCGGTATCAGGGATAGGGCACTGAGTGCAGGAAGATCACAACACCCCCGGTATCAGGGATATGGCACTGAGTGCAGGAAGATCACAACACCCCTGGTATCAGGGATAGGGCACAAGTTCTAGTCACATTGACTGATCACATTACTTTTTTTTGTCAAGCTACCAACCGTTTCCATTTCCCATCCCCCCAACCATCACCTCAGTGGGAACCTTGGTAACATCAATAAATAAGAGGGCAGCCAGCCAATAGGAATACATATTCATTCCTAAACTGACCTTAACTGACCTGAAAAGTGTCAATTTGTATCATTGTCTGTTAGTGCGCACTAACAATGGTTAGTGCGCACTAACCCGATTAACGATTTTTTGTTATGATAAATCGTGGGAATTCCTATTGTATCGCGTTCTTTAACGATTTATGACGATTTTAAAATTATCGGACGATAATTTTAATCATTGAAAAATGATTCACATCCCTAATGTTTAGCATTCTAACTCTTCCAGATGTTGCTACTGAAATGGATGCTACCCCTCAAGTTAGCTGGATAATGACATAAAATGCTGTTATTTGGCTAACAGCCAGATAAGTGCACTTTCCCCTGGAACACCCTCTCACCACCTCAGATTTATTCGGCTAACTTTTTAGCAAGATAAACATTTAGCCGGCTAAGTCCGGGGTGGTCAGACTGTCAGCATTTTAAGCCCCGTGATTTGTCTGGCTACAGCCTGGCGTTAGCTAGAAAAGCCCCCTTTCAGTATTGACCTCTAGGTTACTATGCCATAGTGACATGCCTCTGCATTAGGGTTTGTTCAGCCTCTCTTTATAGAAGTCAGGCCAGGCCATTCTAAGTTGAGTGGAGAATTAAGCTTCTGAGCTGGGCAAAGACCAGAATTCTTGTCTGTGAAGTGATCGGTCCTGCTTGAAATGTCATGCTTGACGTAAGACACGAGACCAATGCAAATGTAGAATGAGGATGAGAAAGACATTTTTATACTTTTTCTTTTGGCACACAATCTTTCCTAACCTCTGCAGAATGGCTTGTTACATCTCTCTCTCTCTATATATATAGAGAGAGAGAAGTTTTATTCCAATACAACTGTCAAGTTATTTGGTTTCGTTTTCTCCTGGAGTTGGTATTCATAAAGGGGTATGAACATTTTTAAATGAAGCAGTGTGCCAATTTAAGTGTGGGCAAGCATTTTTTACCTATTCATGTTGGTGACATTGACTCTGCATATCCAAGAAAAAAGATATTCATCCATACTGAGACTGATAATGTATTATGTGAGTCAGGATGGGAGTGTAAACATTTTTTCAAGATAAGCAGAGCTTCTGAGAAAACGCTTTTTAACACAGGGTGCAATTATTTCTATGTACTAAAACTTATTATTCTTTTGAAGTAAATTATTTTATGTGCCACAATTGGCTGAGTAAGGTCCAAAATGCATATATTATGTCCGTACTGTATGCTATTTATAGGGCAAATTTCAAACCAAACCTTATCAATTATTTCAACAAGAGGCAGCACTGATCAAGAGAGGTTCATAATCAGCCACTGTACAGCTCAGCTAGATAACAAGATAAAATTATCTGGCTTACTGTAATGAGTGGCATTGAAGGGAGCCCTTGGAGCTATGGCATAATAGATGCTGTCTCGTGGGAGAACCTATGAGGCCTATGCTGGCAGCTGGAGAATGCACCCAATACCGGGACAGGCTGGAGCTTCACCTGTACCAGCTGCCTCATCTGCCGGTTGAGCCCTTGGGTTCCTGCAGCCTGCAGGGCTTAGGTGGGTCCCTAGAGCAGTCAGGAGAGCAAGAGTCCATGGGTCAGGACAGGCAGCAGACCTGAGAAGCTGGAGACAGGCCAAGAATTGCGAAGGCGGCAGACAAGCGAGGTCAGGTCAAGAGGTCAGGTCCAGGTGGCAGGCAAGCGTAGTCAGGTCCAAGGCAAAAGGTCAGATCCAGGAGATCAGGCTGAGAGTGAACAAAGACACATGAGAAACCACTGGACCAGACTGGAATGAGGAGACAAGACCAGAAGGACCAGGCAAGGCCGGACAGGGCAGGCTGGGCATGCAAGGCTAGACAGGAACAGGCTGGAATACATGAACAGATTGGAATGAAGGACATAAGAACATAAGAACATGTCATACTGGGTCAGACCAAGGTTCCAACAAGCCCAGCATCCTGTTTCCAATAGTGGCCAATCCAGGCCATAAGTCTATTCCATGTTACCGTTGTTAGTAATAGCAGTGGCTATTTTCTTAGTCAATTTAATTAATAGCAGGTAATGGACTTCTCCTCTAAGAACTTATCCAATCCTTTTTTAAACACAGCTACACTAACTGCACTAACCACATCCTCTGGCAACAAATTCCAGAGTTTAATTGTGCGTTGAGTGAAAAAGAACTTTCTCCGATTAGTTTTAAATGTGCCACATGCTAACCTCATGGAGTGCCCCCTAGTCTTTCTATTATCTGAAAGAGTAAATAACCAAGTCACATCTACATGTTCTAGACCTTTCATGATTTTAAACACCTCTACCATATCCCCCCTCAGCCGTCTCTTCTCCAAGCTGAAAAGTCCTAACCTCTTTAGTCTTTCCTCATAGGGGAGCTGTCCATTCCCCTTATCATTTTGGTAGCCCTTCTCTGTACCTTCTCCATCGCAACTATATCTTTTTTGAGATGCGGTGACCAGAATTGTACACAGTATTCAAGGTGCGGTCTCACCATGGAGCGATACAGAGGCATGACGACATTTTCCATTTTATTCACCATTCCCTTCCTAACAATTCCTAACATTCAGTTTGCTTTTTTGACTGCTGCAGCACACTGAACCGACGATTTCAATGTGTTATCCACTATGACGCCTAGATCTCTTTCTTGGGTGGTAGCACCTAATATGGAACCTAACATTGTGTAACTATAGCATGGGTTATTTTTCCCTATATGCATCACCTTGCACTTATCCACATTAAATTTCATCTGCCATTTCGATGCCTAATTTTCCAGTCTCACAAGGTCTTCCTACAATTTAATCCAATCTGCTTGTGATTTAACTACTCTGAACAATTTTGTATCATCTGCAAATTTGATTACCTCACTCGTATTTCTTTCCAGATCATTTATAAATATATTGAAAAGTAAGGGCGAGCACTACAATATCCCAGTTATTCCATAAAAATTCCCCATCTCAAGCAACACTTACACACACACACACACACACACATCCCTTGGGTAACTGATGCCCCTCCTCCCATCTCCCCCTAGGCTTCATCTCATAGGTACACTCACACAAGAGCAATTCCAACCCCTACTCGGAATGCAACCTCTCTCTCACCCTCCCCATATGGAGCAAGCCATCCCTCCCCAGCCTGTTGGCCCACATACACGTATGTGAGTGTGAGTCTCAGTAAGTATGTGTGTGAGCATTCCCTAATTAATCATGTGCATGAGAGCAGATGATCTCCAAACTTTATCCTCAAGAGATGCAATCCAGTCAGGTTTTGAGGATTTCCACGATAAATAGGCATGAGGTCTAATGCATACGTACATGCGAGCGATAAGTCCATGCACATGTGGTTAGTGGGCTATGAACCAGGAGACCAGAGTTTGCCCTGCTGTCGCTCCTTGTGACCTTGGGCAAATCACTTTTCCCTCCATTGCCTTAGGTACAAACCTAGATTGTAAGCCTTCTGGGGATAGGGAAATATACCTACACTACCTGAATTGAAACCGATGTGATATCTCAGATCGAATGTCGGTATATAAAAAATAATAAATAAATAAATGGTGTGCAAATGTATGCAAATGAGCCCCCCCCCCCCCCCTCGGGTCTTGAGTGTCCAGACCTGGTCTGTGGAAAAGCTGACAACCCTAGGTGGCCTACAGGGCTGTCCTGAGAGCTGCTGACTGCGACACTTACCCTGTATATCCAGTGGCATGAGTACTTTAGGACTGGTCTATGGGGCAACCAGACTTAGTCACACAACTTATCCAGCTAACTCTGAATAAGTTATACGGCTACTCAGCTCCTCCCAGTTTTGTCCCTCCACCCCCAACTTATCTGGCCAAATTTTTAGCCAGATAATAAGTTATCCGGCTAGAACTTGGCCAGATCAGGGTCCAAATATCCATTTAGCTGGATAACTTCTGAGTAATCTGGCTGAATGCTTCTGAATATGGATCTCACAACTGATAACATCTAAACTGGAAAATATGAATGTCTACTCATTTTTTTCAGACTCTTTCTGTTGTTAAACAACAATGAGAAGCAACTCTCCCCATTTTAGAAAGCATAGCAGGATACCCAGACACTGTATTATTCCCTCTCAGTGTGTCAAGAAATATGCAGCTTACAAAACAAACACATCTGAGGTCCAATATCTTTGCTCCATGGAACAGAAAGTGCATTCTCTTTTGTTTATTGATTTTGAACTACTGTTTTTATTACAGAAATAATGTAGAGGATGGATCTTTAGTTAAAAAAAAGTATAGGAATGTAAATATATTGACTTCATATCTTGCGGATGGTGATGACCAAAAAGTTCCTAAAAGCTTAAATGAATAAGAATTCAGTAGTAATGGGCATATAGGGAACATGCTGGGTACTAAAATCCAAATAATATAACAAATAAAGAAATGAGGAAGATATTTTTTATAAAACTTGCCTGGAAGCGTGGCACAATGAGAGTCAAGAGATTTTAAGAGACGTGAAAGTTTCTAAGAACATAAGAAAAAATTGCCATGCTGGGTCAGACCAAGGGTTCATCAAGCCTGGCATCCTGTTTCCAACAGAGGCCAAACCAGGCCATAAGAACCTGGCAATTACCCAAACACTAATAAGATCCCTTGCTACTGATGCCAGTAATAGCAGTGGCTATTCCCTAAGTCAACTTGATTAATAGCCGTTAATGGACTTCTCCTCCAAAAACGTATCCAAACCTTTTTTGAACCCAGCTACACTAACTGCACTAACCACATCCCCTGGCAACAAATTCCAGAGCTTTATTGTGCATTGAGTGAAAAAGAATTTTTTTTCTGATTAGTCTTAAATGTGCTACTTGCTAACTTCATGGAATGCCCCCTAGTCCTCCTAGGTTTCCACACACTGCACTGTAGTTTGCTTCACAGCTGTAAATTCACCCCAGTTCACCTTCTTTGCTAAGCAGTAGTTACAGAAAATCCATATGGTGTGCGCTGAAATGGAGGCAGTGCATGCAAATCTTTCTCATGCATATTCTTTGTAGATGTCCTGAAAACCAGGCCTGTTTGTGGCATTTGAGGACTGGAGTTTGCCATCACTGGCCTAGACAATAAAGTGGTATTCAAAAGTAGTTGCACACTTGAAAGGGCTTTCTGAAAATTACCCCGGGGGTTGTGCATGTAACAGTATGCATGGAAGCGATTTTGCATATATTTTTACAGATACTTGAAAGAGGTATTCCCAAGGACAGAATTAGGATGAAGAAACAATTTACATGCATACTTTCGATTTTCAAAAGTATGGGGTGAATTGTCAAAATATTTGTGTGTGTAAATTAGCATAAATACACATAAATAGCTTGTACTCGCATACACGCTATTTTATAAACATCGAAAGCATGCACATATTTTCAGTCTTGGGTGTTTATTTGTACACATAAAAGAGGCAATCTAAGGGTGTTTCTGGGCAGGTCAAGTGCTTACGAATGAAGAAGTCATTTCCAAGGTCCAGTTAGGTAGCCATCTGAGTACCAGTGACCATCAGAGGCTATGGGCTGATATTACAACCAAGGCAGGGAGTAATCACGCAAAAGTCCAAGTCTGACAAGATGGAAAAGTTCCTTAACAAGTTGCTGCTAAAGTGAGAAGATGTAGACAAAATTGAGGAACAGTGGCTAAACTAAAAGGAGTAATAGAAAGAGCAACAACTGCTTATGTTAAATAAGACCCAGTCAGAAAAACATGATATAGAAGTGAGTGAAAAAGCAAGGGCAAAAACATAAATGGCATCTCACTAAGGCAAGCACAGGAAAGAATAGAGATGTGCTTCGGGTAAAAATTTTGTGTCGGGCGTCGTTTCGGGGGCCCCCTGCGTTAATTTTGTTTTTCCCGTGGTTCGGGGTTTTTTTTCAGGGGCCCCAATTTTTGGGTTAGTGTGCACTATCAGGAGTTAGCGTGCACTAACGGGAGTTAGCGCGAACTAACGACAGTTAGCACGCACTAACTCCCGTTAGCGCACACTAACTCAAAAATGAATTTTTTCCGAAATTTCGGAAAAAATCAATCATTTTTCGATTCTCCCGAACCATTCCGAATTAGGAAATTTTGTTGACATTGCCTAATTCGGGAAAAATGATTGCATAATCCCTTGGAAAGAATATCGGGCAAAACTGAAAAAGGTAGTGAAAGCAGGATGGCAAAGGCGTGAGTGGAAGAGAAGACAGCTAAAGAGGTAAAGCGAGGTGACAAGACCTTTTTTAGTTATGTCAGTGAAAGACAAAGGACAGAGGTCAAATTGTAAGTCTGAAAAAGAAAATGGAGAAATATGTGAAGGCAGACAAGGAAAAAGCAAAAATGCTTAACAAAGAATTCTGATTGTTGGCAAAGGAAAGTACGATAATGGGGGTAGATGCCATGCCATTGACTGAAGAGAAGGTTTGTGAGGAACTAGAAAAACTGAAAACAGACAAAGCCTAGGGGCCTAGGATTTTATGGGGGGGTCAAAGAGATTCTGATGGGTCCATTGAAAGTTCTGTGCAATAGATCTGTGGAGACAGGCCTGGAGCAGAACAAAGATCTTTATTGAATAATTGTCTTTTTATGTATGGATATATAACTTTATTTTAATGCTGTATAATTTGTTGCTTCTCTCTCAGATGTCTATGAGGCAATTGAGCATGTAATTCATTTTAAAAAAACAATAAATAAAATAAAAGTGGTACTAGGGAAAAAGTTGGTTATTTTGGCTTAAGAGGTGATAAAAAGAATGGAAACTATTCTGAAGGAAAGGATGGAAAAGCAGGCAGGTTACAGGATCCAGAGTAAGATGGTCTTATCAGAGGAAGATCATGTCGAACAAATCTGATGGATTTCTTTGATTGGTTAACCGAGATCATGGTGGACCATGAATAACAGAGCTGTTTGCTTTCATTTTTTTCATTTTGTTTTGTTTTCTTATTTTTTTATTTCATTTGTGGTTTATTTTGTATTTGTTTAATTGAAATGAAATAAACAAAAAAAAAAAAAAAGAAAGAAAATCAAAACACAGATCTCAGGGCAGGTTTCTCCCTTCCCTGCAAAAAAAAAACAAAAACCAGAACATTGCAGTTCTGAAAAAATGTATCCATCCCCTCCCCCCTCCAGCCTTCTCCTCTCCTTCAACTGGCCACAGAAACCTCATATCCCATTCATGGGTCAGCAAAAATCAAAGTGAGGCAGAAACAATACCCTAGTACTCCAGCCACACAAAGTCCCTTCTTTAAAATGGCATCGGTTTGACCCTAAGGCTGATGCAATTTTGCTGTATCTAGCCTGGTACCATTTTTAAGAAGGAACCCAATGAGGTAGGACCCCCTGGAGATCTATTAAATGGAACCTTCAGTGGACCCGAAGGTCATCAAATCTTCTCAAGAGAGTAGGGATGTGCAGACCAAAAGTTTATGTTCATAAGTCCATAAGCCGAAAGGGGGGGTCAATTTCGGTCAATATGGACATATGGAGAATTCCATAAGTTGAGTCTATGTCCATACGTGCACCGGTTCCCTAAATAAAAATGTAAACCCCTCACCCTCCTTAATCCCCCCCCAAGACTTACCAAAACTAGCAAAATCAGGAATAATACAGTGAATGAGATTAGTAGATCCTTTCCATTGGGGGTGGGGAGCGGGGAGAAGGTGGGAATGTCATTTTGGAAACCATGTTGATTTCCAAAATGAATCTTGTTTAAAAATAGTTTTTATGTGGCACTGTTACAATTGGAAGTAGGCTTCTGATGTTACTGTGTGCCTATAGTGACATCAAAAGTCAAGTTCTCAAACCAGTCGGCAACTGTTCTATGTTGGCGCTCTACCCCGATCCCTTTAGATCAAGGCTTCCACAATGAATATACATGACATAAATATGCATACATTGAAGATGCAAATTTATCTAATGCATATTTGGATGAATAGTAAAAAGAAGTATTTATTAATAACTTACAGACCAAAGACATTTGAATTGATTGATTATCAATTAGAGGAGGTCCATATGTTAGCGACTATTGATTTATCAGCCAACTAGTGTTTCTGGGTCCTGTGGGTCTTCAAGTTGCTGGGCGGGGTGAAGCACCCTAACCTGCTCATTCTGGAACCATCTCCTGCAGAGCGTTCTGATTAACTTTAGCTATTCTGGGCTCAAAGGATTTGTAGTGGACCCTCCTACTAAATTTAAGGATATCAACTGGAATTGACTAGCTAAGAGCAGCCACACTTTGCTTGTACCTTGCTCGCTCACTCACTCCAGCTACAGCTCAGAGCTCCTCAGACACCCCTTAATCATCCCTTGCAATGTCATGTTTATGGAGCTGTGCTTGCCTTACCTGCATCTGCTACCAATGCTGAAAAAAAAAAAAAAGAGAGCCACAGAGTGCACTGTCTGGGCTCAAATGCTGCTACTGCTCAGGCAAAGCTACTTCCGCCAAGGCACATTGATGCTCCAGCTCCTATACTCCATTTGCTAAGCTGCGCAGCTGGTCATATGTACCAGCAGCCTGGTTTATATATATTTTGATTAACTCTTTTTCACTCTTCTTGAAGCAAAATAATCGAGGGTGACTGCTTGGTTCTGGGCCATATGGGACAAACAAGTCAGCCCTGGGTTTTTCAAAACTGAGAACCTCCCAGAAAGCTTATGACTCCCTGCATGTTTTCTGGTGAGCGCTATGTTGAATAAGTTGGAAATCTGATCGTTTTCGCCTCATCACTTTTTTAAGTTAAAAAAAAAAAAAAGTTGCGTTTTACATATAAGTTCAAAACGAATGCACACCCCTACAAGAGAGCACTGTTCTGTTCGTATGTCTCTTTGAATGTCAAAGTGGCCCCTAACCCCTACACTAATACCTAAACCTCACTTCGAGTTACTATGTGGGCCTCCCATAGAGATATAAATATCAATCTAGTGTGAGAGCATCTCTCTCTCTCTCTCTCTCTCTCTTGTGAGCCCAGTTGACTTGGCCAAAATTCCTGCCCCAATATCCTCTCATTTGCATTGCACCAAATGTTATGGCGCTTTCGCATGCGTTAAATGCGAAACGCCATATAGCACTTTGATAAATTTGTGGATCCACCAACCTTGTTTAAGAGAGCTTACAATTTAAATAGGTATCTGAATCAATAGGAGATAAAGTGGCTTGCCCAGTGACACAAGGGGCATCAGGATAAGAATAATTTGAATCCTGGTTTCCAGCCTAATGCTTTAACCACCAGGGCCACTCCTTTGCCGGGTTTGGACAAAATAGTTTGGAATAACACAAAGGATTTTAAATTCAGGGGAAGAAAACCAGCAGGATCATAAAAACACTTTAAAGGGGAAAAGATTCTGTATTCTTGCAAATATTGTTATGAAGTAATAAGAAAAGGTAAAGATATATAGCAGTGGGATTGCAGATTGTATCAAGATTTTTTTTATTTATTTATTTTTTAAATAAATCAATAGCGCTTGAAAGGTCAAAAAATCATGTTCTCTCTCCTTTTAAAGAATAAACTTGTGCACCTAAAGGAAAATTACTAGAAGAAATTGGGCTATTTCAGTAATAGACTTACTCAAAAAATTGCCTTGTGTTCCAGATCAAGATATAGGTAACAATACAGACCAGCAAGTCCATTCCTAAAGGACTGCCGTAATGGCTATTACATATTTTCTACACAGAAAACTCCACAGCATAATTTAGAGACATGGCAGAACACATTAAAATGGTTAAATCTGGACAAATTTGCAGCTCGTGAGCAAGAATGTTATTGTCAAAGCTTGATGAACTCTCTACCTGGATAACATCAAGCTAGGTTGAGAGACAATTTCACTTAAAAGGCACTTTGGTTCTCATTAAGGTCATACGCATTGACCAAAGTAATCCAAGTGGAGCATAATGTGCATTCAAGGATTATATATCTGCTTTGCAGGTCCACCTCTTTACGAAATACTGTTAGTAGCAGATTATAATCAATTTGCATGCAGACCCCATGGCTTCTAGAGAATAATGCACATAATAAATTTGTCCTACCCATCCACTCCTTAGTTTTTCAGGTTCTTGTTTTGACAGATGAGTCTCTTGCAAAAATAGTGCTAGAACGCTCTACTCAATCTGAATTTCGACCATTACATAAGAACATGCCATACTGTGTCAGACCATGGGTCCATCAAGCCCAGCATCCTGTTTCTAACAGTGGCCAATCCAGGCCATAGAGCCTGGCAAGTAGAGATGTGAATCGGAACTGGAATCGGTTCCGATTCCGGTTCAGATTCACATAGTGAATTTTTTTTCATGCGGTCCGATCAGGTTTTTTTTTTTATCGGCTGCGCCTGAGCCGATAAACAAAAAACCCACCCGACCCTTTAAAACATATCCCTTAGCTTCCCCCACCCTCCTGACCCCCCCCCCCCCCCAAAAAAAACTTTTTTAAATTACCTGGTGGTCCAGTGGAGGTCCCGGGAGTGATTTCCCGCTCTCGGGCCGTTGGCTGCCACTAATAAAAATGGCGCAAATGGCCCTTTGCCCTTACCATGTGACAGGGTATCCGTGCCATTGGCCAGCCCCTGTCACATGGTAGGAGTAATGGATGGCCGGCGTCATCTTTAAAAATGGTGCGGGCCATCCAGAGCCCCCGATTTCTGACAACATTGAAAATATCATATGATATTTTCAATCGTCAGAAAAATGATTCACATCTCTACTGGCAAGTACCCAAAAACCAAGTCTAATCCATGTTACTGTTGCTAGTAATAAGAACATAAGAACATGCCATACTGGGTCAGACCAAGGGTCCATCAAGCCCAGCATCCTGTTTCCAACAGTGGCCAATCCAGGCCATAAGAACCTGGCAAGTACCCAAAACCTAAGTCTATTCCATGTTACCATTGCTAGTAATAGCAGTGGCTATTCTCTAGGTGAACTTAATAGCAGGTAATGGACTTCTCCTCCAAGAACTTATCCAATCCTTTTTTAAACACAGCTATACTAACTGCACTAACCACATCCTCTGGCAACAAATTCCAGAGTTTAATTGTGCGTTTAGTGAAAAAGAACTTTCTCTGATTAGTTTTAAATGTGCCCCATGCTAACTTCATGGAGTGCCCCCTAGTCTTTCTATTATCCGAAAGAGTAAAAAAACGATTCACAACTACCCGTTCTAGACCTCTCATGATTTTAAACACCTCTATCATATCCCACCTCAGCCAACTCTTCTCCGAGCAGTGGCTATTTTCTAAGTCAACTTAGAAAGTTTTCTATACCGTCACTAAGACATACCACCGTAATGGTTTACAATGCATAAAAGTGAGAAAATAAATGTAATTCAAACAAATATTTTAAAATAAATTACAACATTTTAAAATAGCTACACTTTAGCGCAAACATTAGGTCCTAAAATATATCAATATAATCAAGTGAAACTGCTAAAACAAAATATCAGTAACTTAAATACTAAAATAGCCAATAATATTGCACATAAAAAGGTCTAAAAAGCATAAAATGTGTAATAAAAGGTCATAAATTAGATAATAAAAAGGTCTCTTCATTACTCTGTATATGCCATACCAGGTTTTAAGATTGTGTTTAAACCTTTTAAAATTTGTTTCTAGCCTCAACTCCTGTGGTAATATGTTCCAGAGTTTTGGTCCTGCTAGAGTAATACTCAGAAACTCTTTTTCCCTACTACAGAAGTCACATTTCTCTCTCTCTCTCTCCTCCCAAATACCATCTGCCCTAGCCCTC
The DNA here is from genome assembly GCF_901001135.1 of Rhinatrema bivittatum. Classification (NCBI taxonomy): domain Eukaryota; kingdom Metazoa; phylum Chordata; class Amphibia; order Gymnophiona; family Rhinatrematidae; genus Rhinatrema; species Rhinatrema bivittatum. Next base: position 355,967,734 of record NC_042619.1, read on the forward strand.
CCCTTCCCTCTCAGCAGGATTATCATCATCATAGAAAGAAGATAGAAAAGTCACTATCCAAGTGGCTCCGCTCTCCAAGCATCGCCTGCGAGCTGTAAGGGAAGGCCCTTCGTGCATACATTCTCCTGAAGAGGCAGAGGTGGCAGTGGCAGTACAGAGCAGCTCTGCCACTTAGAAAGAGGAGATCAGAAAGCTACTTATGGGGCCTTGATCATCTCCAAAGGAATGATCCCCCAGGAAATAAAGCCCAGCATTAATGGATCCCAACTGAAAGGTTTAGATAGAAGCACCTATTTAATGCACGTATGCAAAATAATGTTAAATTTTTCCAGTTTCGTAATGCTTCAAGGAAAAAGTCAAGCATGCATTCATTAATTGCAAAGGGCAAATGGTCAATTTTTATTTTAGTATAGAGCAGGCGTCCCCATATATAACCTGTAGGCCACATCTGACCCGCAGAGCAATTTTTCCAGCTTGACAAACTTTCCCTGAGTGTGGACAAATAAGCCCACGGAGAGAGGTATGCACTCTGTTTTCGGTTTTGTTTTGTTTTTTTTAAATTGACCACTCATGGTGGCAGCGAAGTCTTCGATGCCAGTGTGGTTCCCATTCCCCACCAGGAGAAGAGGAAGCCCCACGCAAGGTAAAGAAGTGAGACTGGAGAAGAGGGGGTGAGGGTGATAGAAAGAAAAGAGGGGAGTGAAAGAAGTTAAAGTAAACAGAAGGAAAGAGGGATCTGAGCGAGAGGAAAGGTAAAGCGATTGGGAGGGGTGAGAGGAAGAGAAATAAATATGAGAATAGGGGGAGGGGGAGCAAAAAAAAAAAGGGAAGGAGAGTGAGTGAAAAGAATGGAGGGTATGGAGTGGAAGGGAAGGCGGCATGAGCGAAGGGAGGGAAGGGTAGGAGGAGAGGAGGAAAATGGAATGTGAATGAGAGGAGGGGGTGAGGAGGGGAAGAGATGAGAGGAAGAGAGGGGAGCAAAAGAAGGCACAAAGAAAAATGGTGAGAGGGGAGAGAGTTGTAGAGGGAAAGGAGAGTGTATGGGGTGTGAACAGTGATGGATTTAGAATTTTGACGCCCTTAGGCAGTGTCACTGACACCCGCCCCGCCAAAAGGTACAATAGAGCAGAAGGCATAAAGCACAGGTTTGTTTTGCTCTGCTCTATCTGCTTCAGGCTTCCCTCCTCCCTAAATAACAAGGGGGGGGGAGGAGGGACTGTGGCCTCACCCTTTTCTTCCTGTAGAGACCAGGAGGGGAGGGGATGGAACAGGGAATAGAGCAGTTTGTCTTTGCTCAGTCTCTTCCAGCCTCCCCCTCTCTGCATTGGGGAGGGGGAGGGGGGTTATAGCAGGAAACAGAAGGTTGTTGTCTGATGAGTGAGATTCAGCACAGCTGGAAGACAGCAAATCTTAGCTGGGCCTGCTGCCCGCCCACCCCCCCCCCCCCCCCCCCCCCCCCAAACCCCAGAATTTTGCCTCTTTAGGCACAGGCCTAGTGGACTTGTTGGGAAATCCAGGCCTGGGTATGAATGGGAAAGAGTGCACGGGACACGTATGCTACCTATCCACTCCCCCCAAGGGGCAGATACAAGTAAGAAGCAGGTGGTAGGATTCCTAGGGGCTGTGGCAGGGTTGTCTACTTCCTAGGAATATTTTTAACAACATTCGAGCTGCCAGATCTCTGTGGGAACCCTGCCTCACTCTTCCTCCCTTTCCCAGCATTTAAAGTAATCAAAAGGGCCGGATTCCTCCACCCCTGCTCATCAAAAGGAGAGAAACACACACACACACACGCACGCACCATCCTGGGATTTCTTGATGATTTGAAACGACACACTCGGCCCCTTAACTTTAAAAAGTCTGAGGGCCCTCCCCGGAGGATACAGCATTAAAATTTAAAAAAAAAGCTATTCTTTAAATACAAAAAAAAAAAAAGGGGGTCCATCACACAAAGTCAGATGGCATGACAATGAAATGCGTGGATTAAATGGCTGACAGACTGCTCGCAAGAATGATTTGTAGGGTATCCTGCATAGCCTATCACTGCATTTTCTAGTCTGGCAACTGTGAACCATAAATAATCCTATCATTTATTAATTACATCTCCTAACCTAGTCAAGAAGCATCCTACAGAGTGAGGCAGCAGATCATGAATAAGCGGTTCACTGAAAAACAACTCTTATTGCCAAGTAGTTGTAAATTAGGGTTGTGATAATTACCCACTTTAACCTTTTTAAATAGGTTCCTCTAAAAAGCACCAAGACGGATGTTTCATTACCACAACTTTGACCTCCAAGACATAACAACACGATTAGTTCTGCATTGTGCTGGAAGATTGCCTTGATGTAAAATCTGTAGCTTTATTGTAAGGCGCATACATCGAGATACATAACAATGGCTACCAAAGAGTTGCCCCATTCAACTTTCCTTCAAATTAGTTTGAAGCACATTCTATTGAAGTGCATGCATTTGAAACTCAGATGAACTACATTTCAAGCTCCGCTGAAGGAAACTTAAATGAGAACTATAAAAAAAAATAGAAATAAGCCAGCACTGGTTGAGGAATTAAAAACAGATTTACTACACAACCTTGGGTGATTTGTGAGATGCACGTGGAAGCAATGAATGCTTACAACTGTGATTTTTGAACTTGCGTGTCAGGATTTAGAAGTGAGCTAAAGAAGATATTTATCTAGGCCTTACTGCACCCAAATTCTTTTTGCTTTGGGAGAGCAAGTAGAGCAAAAAAAACACATAGTTCCTGGAGGAAAAGTCCATAAACAGTTATTAACCAAGTGACTTTGGGAAACCCACCACTTTTTTGCTGGCAGTGAGCAACAAGAAATTAGTGAAACCCCTGCTCAAGAGACAGAGGTTTCAGCTTGCTACCATCTAAGTGAACTGTAGGAGAAAAAAAAAAGGGAAGGACAATACAGCTGTGCAACTTGAGCCTCCAGCCCAGGAAACACAGAAAGAAATTGAAAAAGTCATCAGACCCCTTACTGTGAAGGTACTTAACTGACCATTGATTAGATTAGTAGATGTTCAGGTACGGGATTTGCATGACACAGCCCCCTGCTTCAAAATTATTTAGGAAATATCACTAAAAAAAATCAGAGGATTCAAACTCCTAAATTACAGAACTATGGGCCTTATTTTCTAAAGCTATCGCACGCTTGCGCTACCAGCGCAAGCGTGCAATAGCTAGAAAGCTTAGCGTACACTTTCGCTAGCTACATAGGGGCAGAGTTGGCCCCGGAAGAGGAGGAATCGGGGCGTCACTGGGGCCGACACTGCGAAGACGGCGCCGATAGTGAAAAGGTAAGGAGCCTTTTCGGTGCCTATTTCGCGCCGAATAACTACACCTTGCGGCATTAGTGAATCCAGGCCTATGACTGGGAAAGAGATTTATGAGAGAAATTTACTGGAAAACAGTCCTAGGAAGCAAACAGATTTTTACTCTAACTAACAAGAGTATTCAGACATGTGAGCACCAAGATCCCAGACAACAGATGGACTGGTCAGGCAGGATAGAGTGCACATAGTTCCTCTCTGTGGTCCTTCCTGGTTCTTGGCCTTTGGGCTGAGAGGTGACCCATATAGGGTCAGACAACAACGGAGCTAAAATTACTGAAAGCTAAGACTGTGGAGGGCCAAGAGCCTAGTAGAGCTGTAAACCTTCCTACCAAGGGAGGAGAACCGAAGGTCAGTAGCAGGCCTGGAGGTGGAATGGAGTGAGGGGAACCCCAGTGTCAGATCTGGAGATAAATCAGTCCCCCTTGAGCAAGGAGACCCCAGCAGCAGACCGGGAGGTGGAGTCGAGTTCCTCAGGAGGGCATAGACCCCAGCATCAGTCTGGGAGGTGGAGTTGGGTCCCCTGGGAGGGTGTGAACCCCAGCGGCAAACTGGGAGGTAGAGTTGGGTCCCCCAGGGATTGCGGATCCCAGCGACAGTCTGGGATGTGGAGTCAGGTCCCCTGGGGGGGGGGGGTGTGGATCCCAGTGCAGACCAAGAAGCAGAGTTGGGTCCCCCAGGAGGGCTTGGACCCCAGCGGCAGACCAGGAGGCAGAGTCGGGTCTCTCAGCAGAGTGGAAGGAAATGGTTTAGATACAACAGACCCCCCCCAAGCCAACACTGCCCACCAGCCCAGTTGCATCTTTTCATACGGTGAGACTTGGGAAAAAGGGGGCAGGATAATAATACTTGAGTAAGCAGGAACATAAGAGGTCCCTTCTATTCTACAGGGTGGTATACTGAGGGGTCAACAACCCCAAATTGCTAAATATTAAATCTTCTTGCTACCTTGTATATAGTTGTGTGGCCTAAGACTATCAACTATGAGTTGATAATTGTGCTGTTTGGCATCCTATTAGCAATGTACATAGTCATGTAGAACTGTATATACTTATATAAACCTGTATATATTTGTACATACTGCCAGGCTTGTTCACAGTCCCTTATGTTTTCCTGGGATGAAGGGGAGGGGGGAATCCCACCCACTAACACCTTCTTCCTTAGATGCCAAAAATGTGAGGATCAACAGAATCTGCCCTAGGGGGGCTTCCACCAGGTCAATCCTGGACCCAGGAAGGTAAGCGGTCAAGGGGGCGTTATATAAGATCTACTTTTTGGGATTGGCCACTGTCAGAGACAGGATGGTAAGCTCAGTAGACCTTTGGTCTGACCCAGCATGGAACTTCTTATGTTCTTATAACATGAAGAACTGTCACAAAATAAGGCACTGAGGACATATTCTGCAAAACATAAAACTAATAATCACAACCTAAAAGTAGATATGTAGAGTTTGCAGGAGGAGAGGTTACCATATATTCTTCTCTAACAAACTCCACAAACATGCCCACAAACACCAGTTCACCCAAATATATAAGCGCCATTCATTAACCTCTAGCTACATGTACATAAGAGAGAACTAGTAGATGTAGTGTATTTGGATTTTCAGAAGGCGTTTGACAAAGTTCCTCATGAGAGACTTCTAGGAAAAGTAAAAAGTCATGGGATGTCCTTTTGTGGATTACAAACTGGCTAAAAGACAGGAAACAGAGAGTAGGATTAAATGGACAATTTTCTCAGTGGAAGGGAATGGACAGTGGAGTGCCTCAGGGCTCTGTATTGGGACCCTTACTTTTCAATATATTTATAAATGATCTGGAAAGAAATTTGCAGATGATAGAAAATTGTTCAGAGTAGTTAAATCACAAGCAGATTATGAAAAATTGCAGGAAGACCTTCTGAGACTGGAAAATTGGGCATCCAAATGGCAGATGAAATTTAATGTGGATAAGTGCAAGGTGATGCATATAGGGAAAAATAACCCATGCTATAGTTACACAATGTTAGGTTCCATATTAAGAGCTACCACCCAAGAAAGAGATCTAGGCGTCATAGTGGATAACACATTGAAATCATCGGTTCAATGTGCTGTGGAGGTCAAAAAAGCAAACAGAATGTTGGGAATTATTAGAAAGAGAATGGTGAATAAAACGGAAAATGTTATAATGCCTCTGTATCGCTCCATGGTGAGACCGCACATTGAATACTGTGTACAATTCTGGTCGCTGCATCTCAAAAAAGATAGAGCTGCGATGGAGAAGGTACAGAGAAGGGCAACCAAAATGATAAGGGGAATGGAACAGCTTCCCTATGAGGAAAGACTAAATAGATTAGGACTTTTCAGCTTGGAGAAGAGACGGCTGAGGGGGGATATGATAGAGGTGTTTAAGATCATGAGAGGTCTAGAACGGGTAGATGTGAATCAGTTATTTACTCTTTTAGATAATAGAAAGACTAGGGGGCACTCCATGAAGTTAGCATGTGGCACATTTAAAACTAATCGGAGAAAGTTCTTTTTCACACAACTCTGGAATTTGTTGCTAGAGGATGTGTTTAGTGCAGTTAGTGTAGCTGTGTTTAAAAAAGGATTGGATACGTTCTTGGAGGAGAAGTCCATTACCGGCTATTAATTAAGTTGACTTAGGGGTACATTTTAAGAAACAGCGTGCGCACGCGTACTTTTGTTCGCGCACCAGGCATGAACAAAGGTACGCTGGATTTTATAAGATACGCGCGTAGCCGCGCGTATCTTATAAAATCCAGGGTCGGCGAGGGCAAGGGGGTGCACATTTGTGCACCTTGTGCGCGCCGAGCCCTGCGCGCGCTGCCCATTCCCTCCACCCCACCCGCACCTTCCCCTCCCTTCCGCTACCTAATTCACCCCCCCCCCTCCCCGGCCCTATCTAAACCCCCCCCCCCCTTTATTCTAAAAGTTACGCCTGCCTCCGGCAAGCATAGCTGGTGCACCATATCCCGACCCGGGGGCTGTTCCGGAGGCCTCAGCTGTGCCCCCGGAACGCCCCCGGGCCGGCACCACGCCCCCCGACATGCCCCCGGGAACGCTCCGATTGTCACGCCGCCCACCTGACATGCCCCCCCCTAGCGAAACCCCGGGACTACGTGCGTCCCGGGGCTTGTGCGCGCCGCCGAGCCTATGCAAAATAGGCTCGGCGCGTGCAGAGGGATTTTAAAAGGGTTACGCGCGTAACCCTTTTTAAAATCCGGCCCACAGAAAATAGCCACTGCTATTACTAGCAACAGTAACATGGAATTGACTTAATTTTTGGGTACTTGCCAGGTTCTGTATGGAATGATCTTGTGTTCTTATCCCAAATATATTAACCTCTACTCAAGGCTCGCATGAGTTCATGTCAAAGCGCAGTTGTAGTAAAGCAGTTCCCACTACTTCTTATATTCTTACATTTTAAACCCTCATACCACCCAGTATTAGACTGCCTCAGTGTGGTATCATAGAGTAACTAGTTACTCCACAAAAGGAAATCTGTCAAAGGCAGATGTCTGACTTGTGGAGATATTGTACCTAGTGGAGCCAGTGACATTGACCTGTAAAAACAAATTGATACAAGCATTAACAACTTCTGAGTTATATTGATGGAAGTGCAGGGAAGTCTCACAGGAATCTTTTGTTCATCCATAGAGAGGGAAAAAAAAAACTGTTCATGGCAAGTGACTGATCATTGGGATTAGAGTAGTCTAGGGTTGTCAGTGACAATGTCCTACAGCACAAACAAATCATATCTATGACCTTGAAGCTACATCACGAAATATAAGGTGAAATTGTGAAGTCCTCCCTAGGATTAAATGCAATTTCTCTCTGGAGGATTACAGTGCAGTTTGTCATCCACAGTCAGTTTATCGTAACTAGCTGGAATTTGACAACATGGTTCGAGATGGCGTCAGTGATAATGTATACACAGGAAAATATTATAAAAGCAATAATGTTTGCGTTATGGCATGAAATGTGTGACAAGGTTTGAATTCATCTGCTCTGGAGTAAACTTGTTACCCTGGAAGTTTTTTGTCTACTAGCAACTGACAAAATATTACTGGCTGAATATTTGGGAAATTCTGTCTGGAGGTCCCTGTGACACTGTCCTAAATCAGTGTTTCTCAACCCTGTTCTGGAGGCATATCCATCCAGTCAAGGTTTTGTTTTTTTTAATTACCACAATGAATATGCATGAAATAGAATGAACGTATGCAAATCATTTCATGCATAGTCATTATGGATATCCTGAAAACCTGACTGGTTAGGTGTGTCTCCAAGAAAGAGTTGGGAAACATTTCCCTAAATGTTAAACATGTTAGGAGCATAAACAGTGGAGATACATCACAACCTTGAAGAGAAGGGTAACTAGTTACCCCAAAGATCCCACATGAGGCTTAAATTGTATAATGTTTGCTGGAAAATAGGAAAGCCAGATGTAAACCCACTGATGCAGCTCTTAAAATGTGAGTGTGTGTTTAGAAGCCTAGCACCAGTCTTTCAGTAGGGTTCACTAATGAATGGGTCAACCAGATGGTGCAGTAGGACCCAGGCCCAGAAGAAAGGACAAAACTCCTGAACTGGACAGGGAACCCAAACCATACAGATCTCCACTCTATGAACCTCTCTGACTATCCTCCCAAATTTGTACCCCTAGAAACTCATACCTGTAGATAAAATAGAAATATTCTATTTATGCTACCCATAAATATGTTACCTATACGTTATCTATTGATTTTACCGCCATTTAATATGTTACCTCTCACCTATCCCTCGCCTTCTCCCCACTCTTATCCTAATTGGTTCTACATTATTACTTTTAGCTCCCAATCTTAGCCGGCAGTCACTTACATTATATACTATAATCAACTTTTACACGATATGTTAATCAATACATCTTTATACAATGTTAACTATTGATTTTTTACCTCAATTTAATATGTTACCTCTCGCCTACTATTCTTCACCTGTTATCCTTTTCTTTCCGTTAACCAAGTTCTCGTAACCCCCTGTTCTATGTAACTTATCCTTCCTTTCTAAGATATAATACCCCTGTTCCATGTTAACCGATGTGATATGCTATGTGAATGTCGGTATAAAAAAAAGTTTAAATAAATAAATGATTAAATAAATAAATATTCAAACTTTTATTTTCTGGGGTTACCAGCAGAGTTTACAAAATAGTGTTAAAAGTCACTGATTAAATTAGGGGTTCACAGGCTTCCATAGCCAGGCTGTAAAAGTTTCAACTTCCCTAAATAACTTATTGGCCAATGTAAGTATTACAAACTACTTCAAAATGGTAAAACTTCCCTTTCTCCAGCATTTCTCCCCTTGTTACTCCATGAAATCCTCTCTCAAAATATTATGTTTACGTTTGCGTCAACTGTGTTTCCAAAATACCAATCCAATATAAGATCATTAATTCTTCTTACCACCTTGGTGTCTCAAGGTAACGTGGGGATCCTCAGATTCCCCAACTCAATTCTCTCTGGACTACCTTAATCCCAGGTCTTCCATGAATGATGAGATCTCCCTCCCTCCACCATCTTCTGGAACAACATCAGATCCCTTAAGGACCCAGGATAGACCCTTCATCTGTTTCTTTGGTTTGGAGAAACACAACTCCAGCCTCTGCCTTTCCCCTTGAGGAGAAAGGGGCACCTCTCCCCAAGGAAACGTTTTCCCTAACACTCCACTCCTCTTGTGAATCCCTGCAATCTAACAACTTCTCACACCAAATTCATGAATTTATAGTCCCAATACCACTCCCACGACAGCAGAGGTGGCTTACGCCAGTCCTCAACAGCCACAAATGGCCAGGTTTTTCAGGACATCTACAATGATTATGCATGAGAGATTTGCATGCATTGCCCCCATTGTATCAAAGCTACCTCATGCATAGTCATTGTGGATATCCTGAAAACCTGGTTTACTTGTGGCTCTCGAGAACCAGAGTTGGCCACCCCTGCACCAGGATCTCTCTTTTAAACCTATAAATGGCGACCCACACAAAAGAATTTAGTGACCACTCTTTTCCCAACGTTTCCCAAGTGCACAAGTTGTATAGTGCAATTTTACCATTCATGACACCATCCAGTAACTATTCCATAAAATTACCCCATCAGAAATTTTTTTCCAATCACAGTGCTGAAACCATTGTCAAGACCAATTACAAGACTCCAAGTAGAAGTCAACTGGACTCCCCCACCCAAAATCCTTTCCAGGGAACTTCTAAGTGATGCAGGGCCCCATTTGGGTGGCCCGTCACATATATGTAACACAAACTCTTCTTTTACTCTACAACATACCATCCAAAATATTTTTAACATACTGTGCCTATGTTTAAACACTGTCTAAACTTCTACATGCAAAAAGAGAAAGAAAATAGACATTTTTAAAGGGCGGGTCAGAAGAAAGGTCTTGATGGGTCGGATTTTGCCTGCGAGCCGTAGTTTACCCACCATTGGATTAAGCCACATAACTCTTTATATTTCATATTATAAAACCTAAATGATAGATATCATGGGTGGCTTAAACTATTTTGAATATATTATTACCATTTTGCCAAAAAAATACATCTGATACCCTCCTAATAATCTTCTTCTGATACTATATTGAATAAGAGTTCTCACCAATCTTCATTTATAGTGTTGGCTGTCAACAAGACCAAGCCACTAGGAATTATGATATGTGGGCGGGAGAGGACAATTATAGAATGAGGGAAAATTTGAACAGAAAGTGAGCTAGGGGTAAGTACTCAAGCTTTGTTATTTAACGGGGCATATAGTTAATATTAATTATTAATTATGTGGGATTATGAGTTGATAGGGTTTATTTTGCAATATGTTAACCAGGCTGAGTATTGTTTTTACTATGTTTAATATTGTTGTGATTTTTTTTTATGGTTATGAATGGCTGGTTGTGAATTATATTACTTTAAATCACTTTGGATTGCCTATAGATTAAAGCAATTCAAAAGTCCCCCATAAATAAATAATAAATACTCTGCTGTCTTGCAGCAATGCATCTGACAAAGTGTCATGACATATCAGGGCACTAGTGAATGTATGATAGGAAGAGGTATACCTGAAGAGGCTGAATGGCCAGATGAAAGTTAAGTCATGGCCAATAAAAGTAGGCCTAGTTTGGGAGGCAACTTGGCATGCAGTTGTTACAAATGGAGCAGGCTCAAGATTAGGAATCTAGTAGAGAGCATTAAGCAGAAACACCAAAGCAAAACTGCAGGGCTGGATACCGAGTAGGAACACTGGAGCAGACTAAAGAGCTGAATGTAGCACAGGAATAGGGCCAGATTTATTTATTCCTTTTAAAAATGTATTATCCACTCAGATCACAAAGGAGTTTTCAGTGGAGTACATAAGAAATACATACAAATAACCAACATCAAAAACAAAATAAAACCAAAATAAATACCCACATTATATAATAACAAAAACCCGAAATAAGCCAGTGAACCGACCTCTATCTTAAGGAGATATTTCTAAGTTAAATGCCTTCTTGAAAGGCATAGAGCAAGAACACTGGAGCAGGACTGCAGAGCTTAATGTAGCACAGAAAGAAGGCCAAAACATCTGAGGTTCCACAAGAGTATGTTGTACCAGCAAATGTGTGTCTCTGTTACTCTTATATACTATTATTAATCATGGCACTCCCTTGGGTAGATTCTCAAAGGGGTACGCGCATACCCCCCCGAAAACCTACCCCAAACCCCCCCCTGCTTCCAGCAGGCGTAACTTTGCCAACAAAGCTGGGGGGGGGGTTAGATAGGGCCGGGGGGTGGGTTAGGTAGGGGAAGGGAGGGGAAGGTGGGGGGAGGGCGAAGGAAAGTTCCCTCCGAGGCCGCTCTGATTTCGGAGTGGCCTCGGAGGGAACAGGCAACGCGCGCCGGGCTCGGCGCGTGCAGGTTTCACAAATGTGCACCCCCTTGCGCGCACTGACCCCGGATTTTATAGGCTACGCGCGTATCTTATAAAATCCAGCATGCTTTTGTTCGCGCCTGGTGCGCGAACAAAAGTACGCCCTCGCACAATTTTATAAAATCCGGCCCCCTGTGCAGAACCAATGAGATCTTCCAAAAGTATATCTAACTACCTGGCAATTGGAAGATAAATATCCCGGCCTCTCCCTGACTCTGTGGCCTCCCTGCAACTTGCAAGCCTCTGCTCTTTACGGTCACTGGTTCAAGCCTCCTTCAACCCTGATACAAAGTGGACTCTTGTTCTCAAATGCTTGTATCTCAATAAATCAGTTGGCCTGTAAGGTACCACCATCCTCCATGTCATTCTTGACACTACTATCTAACATGGCTACCACTCTGGAAGCTTTAGGTAAGAAAAGAAAAACTATTCCTTATAATTATTCCTATACATAATTAGACTATGGCTTCCTCATGAAATAAGAAAATCAGAGGATATGAGAGTTGGACTGGTGGACCAAGGCTCAGGAACTTGGTGATATATAAGCTATAAGGATTTAATTTGAAAGGAGTTATGCACATTTGCATCCTAAATTTCAAAAGCATTTACACGCTTAAAATTGGGTTTTAGAGGTGTAAATCCACTTTACCCATGTAAGTGGACTTTTAAAAATTGCTACACTATATGCCATTTAATTCTCCATAGGATTTATCCATGTAAGTGCACTTTAATCGAGTAAATGGCTTTTGAAAATTGCTGCAATAGTAGTTGCATTTTAGACGTGTAAATCACTTTGAAAATTTCCCCCGAAGTTAGCATTTATACGCCCAAGTAACTTATTCTCGTGTACATGCTATTTTATAAACATGTAAACTACGAGCATATTTTTGGTTTTGTGCACATTTTTATCTGAGCATAACAGTGGGCTGTCTAAGGGTTTTCCTGGATGGGTCCAAGAGGTCTGCGAGTAAGTCTATTTTATAGGAGATTTAGGTGAATACTTTAGGCAATGTATTCTCGCAATTTTACTCCTGCTAATTATCTAGTGCAATTGATATCAAACTCATCTGTTGCACGCTATATTTGGGGAGAGGTCTGGGTGAACTGATGGAAGTTCAGAGGGTCTCAATGAACCGATGGCGGTATCGGCAAACTGGTGATATCTATTGCACACGCAAATTTTAAAACATACCTACTTCTGCGTATAAATCAGGGTTTTATGGGAGCAAGTTATATTTTTCAGCCAACATAAAACATATGTGCATATGTTTATAAAATAGATGGGAAAAGAGTGCACTTTTAATACATTGCTGATATTCACACATGCTGACATAGGCATCGTTTACAATCTTTACGGACAGATAGGCGTAAGTTATAAAATACTGTAGTATATGGGGCCATGCAGAGTTCTTTGAAAGCAATCCTCCCTGGGTTTAGGGTAGTAAAATTGCAATTTTAATTTCCTCAGCCACGTAAAATACTAGTTACCTGATACATGATAAACTATTTAATGGTTTGTTATGCTCTGAAAACTTACAAAGTGGTGAAATATTGTTCCTCGTTGGAACTAAAGCAGATGACAGAGTAGCCTATGTGTTTGGCTGTCATGTTGCATCAAGCAAGCCAACCTCATTCAAATTGCTAATTAATTACTGTTCTGTTTTCCCCTTCACAAGTGTCAGTTGCACTGATAAAGTTCTGTTTTTACGTTTACCAGCTATAAAATATGAAAACAAAAGCGTGCTGTGATTACAGCTTGACACAACAGCTTTGATACTGTTTATGCTCTTCTAGATTGCTGGCGTTGTTTTAATGTACTGCGCCTTATGCCGCTGGACTGCTATATGGTTTTCCCAGTCTGGTCCATACTCCTTTTAGGTCAGAGATGTTCCTCAAGATTGAATGGAAGACAATGCCTGTAATATCCCTGTAAATGTAATGGACAGAGTAAATTGACAGCCGCTCCAACTAAATTACAGCTTAAAAAGGCAAGGAGGACCCCAGAGACATCGTACAAAAGAAGCTCTAGCTGACCAGCGTGCAGGTAAAATTGAATTGGAAATGTTCCCTTCCTCATTATCATAACAAAAGTTCCAGTGTTTAAAACAAGCCATTCTTTTTTAAATGAAAACCCATCTTGTGATGGGTCTATAGTGTGCTATAAATTTCTAAAAATACCTGTTCGCAAAATATCTGGAACATACATAGAAAATGCATCAAACAAATGGTTTTTAAATTAAACCATTAACTCTATGATTTACCTTCAGTTTAGAGAGACCAAACAAATTTAATGCTTGCTTCCATAGTGTTTTATCTTAACAGCAGTAAAAACTCATGCCCAAGGACAGATTTGCCGGACTTCCTTAATGAAAGGGAAACAATTAGAACCAAATGAACTTAAAACTTTAAAAAAAAAGTACATTTTACAAATCCATGCTCATATTTTTTATAAGGCAGGTTTGAGTATTTTAATTTTGGCAAAGAAAATAGATTTGTCTGTCAGAGGTGTTTGCCAAGACGGTTAGTTCTCTATTTCACGTAAAATTAATATAACTCAAGTGGAGATTAGATTCTATAATCAATGAAAAAAAATACAAAAAAAAAAAAAGTAGATTCTTATCAAGTCTGTTTTGGTCGTATCAAGAATTTTTCGCATTGCCACTAAAACTAAACTAAAAAAAAAATGATACATGTAGAATTCGGAACTGTATTTCACAGCATATCCCATGCAAACGGTCTCTGAGCAGGCTAGTTCATGCTTATTAAAACCAATACGTTGCCTTAACCCTATCATTATGAATATCTTTTCTCTGGTGAGGTTTACCTAATTAAGGAGCCCTTTTGCTGGTATTCACAAAAAAAAAAAAAACAACCTGTTTCTTGGTTGGTGAATACAGAACCACAGAAATATAAATTCTTCAATTTTCAATTTCCTGTTTCTCTCTCTCTCTATCACAAACTGGGCAGAGTCTCATATTAACCTACAAAATGAAAATGAACTCTGAAATGGATTTTTTTTTTTTCTGACTTCAGGCTCATCAATGCTCCACATCGCATTTTCTGTCTTTTCGAGTCAATACTTTAGAAGAACTAGCAGTCAGAATGCCAAGTTGGTAGCCGAAATGCAAAGATGTAAAATGTTGCAGATTCCATCTGGATTAATTCATTGACTTCACAACTGCTTTGTTTACTCATTTTTTTTCTTTCCCCATTCCCTTGTCCTGGCTCTGACCCTTATCCACTTCCCTGTACCCTCTCCCTTCTCCCCCCCCCCCCCCCCGCCCCAAAAAAAAAACCTATCACAAAAAATAAATGTACTTCCATCCGTTTCATAAATTCGGAGTTTTTATAATTCACTCTGAAGAGTTAAGTGCTTTTATTTCATAGGGGTTTCTACTGAACCTAATTCACATACAGTTTTCATTAATTTTCCTGAGAATCAATGCCCTTGGCTCTGCGGTGCTTATGGTATTTTACAAATGGAATTATCATTTACATTTTTTTTTTCATGGTGCTGGAAAAAAACAGGGAGATGAGCAAGGCTATTTTTTTTTTTCCCCTTTAGATAATTCCAAGCAGACCACCCTGACCCTGCACAAATACCCAATGCGCTATTGTAAATATACTTGAAGAGCAGAGCTAAACAAAAAAAAAAAAAATAGTTCAGACATCAGTCACCCATAGTAATTATGCATTTGCATCTGCTTAAACAGTATAACGTGCTGGAAATATGCTATAATAAATACTAGGACATGGATGTTATGAGATCTACTGCCACTCCTGCTGGGCTCCTTACTTCCATGCTAGAAATATAATTTACCATTATCAGCAGTATATAAAGAAAGCCTTGATTTATTTCTGTCATGCCAACACAGTTTTTGCAAATATATGTATATATTTATCATTACATAGTCATGCAGGAAATCATGGTAGGTCACTGTGGTAATTAATCCCTTATTTCTTTTCTAGGTGAAGTAACAATGCTCATTCTGGGACAGAGTTTGAGCAGGGAAGAGCTATCTGTATCTGTGAAGGAACGATATCATTATTTTGGAGAAAAGTTTAAGCCTGCAAAACGTACAATCCCATGGAGATCTCACTGGAGGAACTTGTACGTGCAGGTGTTTAACGTGATAAGGTATGCTTCCATTTATCTGTGTACTTGCAGACAAATATTAACACGGCCATGAATTAAGCTTTTAATCCCTTTTATTGTAAATTGAATATCTTTATTTCAACAAACATCAACAATGCACATTATTGTGTCCCAAACCGTTCATTATTATTCCCTATAGTGCACCGTTACATGACATGCCATAATACATGCGTTAATATAATGGCAAGCATCTGCTGTGGTATTCCATGGTATATTTCATTCATTTCTTAATGTTTGCAGAAAAGGTACTGTTCCAGAAAGGGCAGTTTATGTGTTTTGTGCCTCTAAAAGACAGAAAGCTATGCAATGCCTAAAACGGCACAGGGAATCTCGAGCATCGATGGGGCGCGCGCGTTTCAAGAGGTTGGTTTACATTCAAAATGTTTGTCTGCAGCACAATTTATGGACCCCATGGGGTGGAAGACCCAAGTGGCAGGGGCTCAGAATGCATTTCCTCTGCTCAGAACGTCCCATGGCCGAGTCTCTCTGGGGACCCCTGAGGTGTTTGCATCAATTTTCACGGCATCGCTACCATTAGAGTTAACACAAAGACCCGAGGTGGAAGGAAACCAAAAGGCAAACGGGAGGAAAGTTTTAAGACATTAGGAAATGCCCTTGGTCTGTAAGTTAATTTTCGACCCCAGTGGCGTGTTTTACCTGCACTATCCAACAGTGGAGCGCATGAACAGGGAGGAGCATTTTCAATGACATTTGAATGCATGAAATGCTGCTTCACCCATGGAATAAGCATGGACACAGAATTGCCCTCCTGATGCGCAGGCGTTCTCTATGCGCACACGTTTACTGCATGGGGGCTTTGCCGGGGGCAGAATCAGAAAAGAGGTTTTGGATATTTTTTTTTAGTTTTTTTTTTTAGTTTATGAGCCGACTTTTGGATTTTCAAAAACATGCACATGAATTCTCCTCGAATATGTCCAACGCACAAAACTGATAGGCCAGCTGTTACCAAATTTCCCTCCCCCCCCAAAAAAAGACAAAAAACACACAACTATATATCTATTCTCCCCCCCCCCCCCAAAAAAAAGAAAGTACACACACCCACCCTCAGATTCTGCATCGAAACCATGAAAGAAAAGCAGATCATGAATGAAGAGTGGATCTTGTTTCGTTTTACATCACATTCGCCGCTGCCAGTCATTCGATGTGACAGGTGACAGTAACGAGAAGGGGACCAAGTTACTCTGTGACCTCCTCCTAAATGGGACAGATGGCTTGAGGAAGCTGCACAGTTACACACACACAGAGGCCACAATGAATGTTAAAAAGGAGGCGGGTATTCAGCACCAAAGAACAGCAAAGGGTTGACGTGTCTAGAGGGTAGCTGACAAAATCTGAGACCTGAAAGATAAGGAAACTTATGGTGTCTGGCTCACACCCAGGATGGGAACTGATTTTTAGTATATAAAAATGCCCTGAAATGTTTGCAATGTAAAAAAAAAAAAAATAATAACCTTAATTAAGCATAAAGAGTAGTATGTGGCAAAACCAGTCAAAATGCAACTGCTTCCCACAATTCAGTTCTCTCTGGTAAGAGAAAAGTCTGCATCAACGTTTCTAAAATGATGTGGCCAACTGGCCATTATGCGGTGTAGTTGCATAATTTTGCATAAT
Source organism: Rhinatrema bivittatum (assembly GCF_901001135.1). Classification (NCBI taxonomy): domain Eukaryota; kingdom Metazoa; phylum Chordata; class Amphibia; order Gymnophiona; family Rhinatrematidae; genus Rhinatrema; species Rhinatrema bivittatum. The sequence continues at coordinate 355,984,820 of NC_042619.1, forward strand.
TTTCCTTAAAGAATATAAAATCATAGTTTTTCAGCCTTTCTTGGGCGTCTGTAGAGTTTATATTCATTTGAGGGTTTTATGGTTGGGAGATCCCAGGTAACGGTATGGGGGTGGGGGGGGAGCAGAGGAGGGAGAAGAGGAGATCTCAGGGACTGAGGAAGTGAGGGAGGAAAAAAGGAGGAATGAGAGAGGAGTGAGGATGGGGGAAACAAGACGGGTTCAGGTTGGGAGTTCAGGAGGGAGGGATGAAGGAGGGATGTTCTGAGATGGGGGAGAGGGATGGAAATGGAGAGGGAGAGGGAGAGGGAGAGAAGCAAGTTCTGGGATCAGGGGGAGCATCAATGAGAGATGGATGAGGGAAAGAGGTTCTGGGATCTGGAAAGAGAGGGATGAGGGAGACATTTTGGTTTAGGGGGAGAAAAAGTTGGGAGAGATGGAGGTGACCCACCAAAGGCTCTAGCTCTGCTCCTCTATGCAATCTCCCCTCCCATTCCTACTCCTCTTTCTCTCCTTTCATTACAGGTATCTGTCCTCTACCTCAATTCAGGCGAAGATTCCCCTCTCACCCCCAATTCTCTTCACCCCCTCCTGGTCAATTGGTTTTCAGTCCCCAACTAATCCACTCTCTCACCCTCCATGCAGCTGATTCTCCAGCTCCTCTCTCATCTCAGCCCCCCAGCCAAATTTGTTGCACCCCTCCAGCTCAACCTTTTTCTCACCCTCTAAGGCTGATTTCCCATCTCTTCTAGCTTCCCTTTCCCCCAGCCAATCCCCTCTCTCACTCTCCATCCAGCTCATCCCCCGAAGCCTTCTCTCACATCTCCCCCTTACTAATCCCCACCTCTTCCAGGCCCTCTTCATCTCCTCTCTCCATTTCCCCAGGCTGATCCAGGCCAGCATGAGGAAAGCTGCTCTTGTGTCCAGAGCCTGAATGTCACCACTGGTAACCATGTGGCTCAAAGCAGCTGACTGGCAGAGGAGGAGGAGATACAACCCAAGGCAGCACTGTTCCCCTTTTGCTGGCCTGGATCAGAACAAAAGGAGCCGGGGGGTGAAGTAGCAATGTGCTGCCTGAAAATGACAAGAAAACACCAACGACATATGTTAGGTTGTTTTGCGCCATTTTTAAATGAATAAAACAGAAGATTTTTATTCTCTGTTATTTCCGCATTTGAGCACACGCACGCACGCACACACACAAAAGAATGAAACAAAACCAACAAAAATATAGTGGCTGCACAACCCTAGGGTGAAGAATATCAGCCCTAGTGGGGCGATGTAGAAAGCATATGAATCTTCTGATCCCCCTCCCCCTCAACTCAGTTTCCCCACAATTAGGCAGTGGACAACCAATTCTGCAACAAGAGGCAGATAAAGCCTGGGATTTTATTCCCTTTATCCCCTCCATAAACACACCACGGACTCCTCACCAACTCTCCATACATTTCACTCACAAAGAAAGAAGGCCATAGTGCCCAATCCTACCACAAACATTCCCAGATCATTGGGACTGTAGGCACCAATATATGCACCAATGTCCCCCCAGCCTTCCCCCACAACAAAACAAGAGTACAGTGTTCTATATCCCCAAACCCCACACATATGCTCATAAAAACACAAGGCCACAGTGTTGATGTCCTCCCAAAACACATCCAAAGAAGCAAGCCAACAGTCGCCCAACATCCAACCAAATCCCCACAAAGAAACAAGGCTCTAGTGCCCCCAAAATCCTCTGATATCCCTCCACCCACAAAGAAACAAGGCCACAGTGTCTATTCTCCCATTGATATTGCTGCACCCGCAAAGAAACAAGGTCGTAGTGTTACTGTCCCATTGATATCCCTGCACTCACTATACTCCCATAAAGAAACAAGGCCATAATGCTCTTAATGTCCCCACTCCCATCTACATATAGCAAGCTACTATAAACCAGGTTCCTGCCCCACAAGCTTATCATGTGTTGGAGCCTTACAATGTGGACAGAGCTGCATCTGGATATGTTATGGGGTAGATTTTTAAACTTGCGCAAGCACGTCCATGTGCGTGTGCTACCCGGCACACACACATGGCACGCGATTTTATAACACAGGCGCGTGCATGTTATAAAATCGGGGGATCGGCGCATGCAAGGGAGTGCACAATTGTGCACCTTGCGTGCGCTGAGTCGCGCTGCCATCCCCCGTTCCCCCTAACCTAAGCTTCCCACCCCTAAGCTTTCCCCCCTAGCCCTACTCTAACCCTCCAAATTCTTATTATACCTTAGGCAGGCGCAGGTTGTGTGCGCTGGCAGCCTGCTGGCATGTGATTCTCTGACACAGCAGCAAATGGCCGCTGTTTCGGAGGCCTCTGGCCATGCCCTGGACCGCCCTGTCCCACCCATGGTCCGCCCCACCCCCGGATTGCCCCTTTAGTAAAGCCGTGGGGCTTACACGCATCCCAGGGTTTTACGCGCATCGCCGGGCCTTTTGAAAATAGGCCAAGCATGCGTAAGGCAATTTACACGTGTAGAGCTTTTAAAATCTGGCCCTATGTATTTTGGACTTCTCAAAAAGGGTGAAACCAAGGTGAAGGAATATAAAAACACATCAAAACCGTGTGTGCTCTCCTATGAATGATAAATGTTCTGCAAGAACCAGCATCCAGCACTCAGAATGTTAACAAGCTGAGATAAGCCTACCCTGATTAAGTACACTGACTTCCGCAAGTATCTTGCCTACGCCTTGTATATTCCTGTAAATAGTCCGTTGCAGTTTTATTTATTGCTTTAATTCTCCACCTCCTGCTCTTTGTATACTCCTCCTTGTTCGCCCTCCCTGTTCATTGTAATTTCTGCCTTTTAAGTTACATTGTAAACCGGTATGATGTATGCATACTAATACCGGTATATAAAAGTTTTTAAATAAATAAAATAAATAAATAAGGGCAGTACTGCTTAGCCTGTCCAGAGAACAACACTACATAGCCAGCAGAGGAGGAAGCCAAAGGAATACTGGGAGACCATTTAAAGTAGAAAAGGCACAATTTGGCTGGCTTTGTCAGTGTGTGCAGGGTGGGGATAGCCAGAAGTTGGAGCCAGGAGCTAGGAAGAGAAGAGTGCAACTGGCAGCCCTGCAATCAGGTCATCTCCTGAAGAGCTAATTATCAAGAAGGAGAAAAAGAAGTCTGTGTTCTGAGGAAACATAGAGACAGAGAGCTTTTCTTGCTTCATAGCTGAGCTACATGTAAAATCTCAACAAGGGACAGAGGAGCCAAGAGCTAAGAAACTGAGAGACTTCCTTTCCAGAGATATCCAAGCCCAGGAGCACATGGATGGATTACCCTTCTGAGAGACTGGGTAATCTAAACATTTCACAGAGTATTTTAGTAGGGGAGGGAGAAGGTTTATTTCCTTGCCTTTTGTCCCCAAATTCAATATCTCATCTTAAGAACATAAGACTTTCCATACTGGGCCTATCACAGGTCCATTAAGCCCAGTATCCTGTTTCCAATAGTGGCCAAGCCAGGTCACAAGTAGCTGACAGGATCCCAATGGGTAGATAGATTCCAAGCTGCTTATCCCAAGAATTGATTGATTCAGCTTTTCAGCCGAAGTCAAGGATAAAACATTGATGGGAAAGAGAAGCTGATGGACCCTGACCTTTCTGTAAGAGACTGAAACCAGACCTGCGTTCTGTTTAGTACCAAGTAAACCATTTGTGGAAGTTCCCCAGGAGAGAGAGAGAGAGACCTTTCACACACTGCAGTGCTCAGCTATTTAGTTTGTCACCTAACCAGTTCCGAAAGGACATCGCCTCCTATCCATGACTTTTTAGTTTTCTTAGAAGCCTCTCATGAAGAACTTTGTTAAACGCCTTCTAAAAATCCAAGTACACAACATCTACCAGTTCATCTTTATCCTTTTAAGTAGACACTAAATCCAACCAGAACATTAAATGGGAAAAGTACAGTAGTGAAGTATAATATAAACTTGCAGTTTTCTTACTTTAAATCAAGCAATTAAAAAATAATTCTGGGTATGACCTGTTATCCAAGTAAACAACATACTCATAAAAAAATAGGGACTGCTAACAGAGAAAGCGTGGGGGAGAAAGCAGTCAAGTAAATAACTTTCAGAAATTGTCTTTACCCCTGAGTACTCAAAAAGGGGGGAAGGGAATAGATCCACTCCAATGTTACCATTTGTAAAGAGTGCACTCTGTCTCAAACACAAAATAGGGTGGGAAAAACATATCAAGAAAATAAAAAATTCCCTTTTGATGGTGGAGCTGGCTAGATGACAAACTAAATAGATGAGCACTGCACTGTGTGGAAGGTCTCTCTCTCCTGGGGAGCTTCCCCAAAAGAGAAAGCAGGCCTGGTTTACAGAAAGACCATGGTCCACCTGTTTATCTTTCCCAGCAAGTGTTTACACTTGATTTTTGCTGAAAAACTGAATCAATTTAGATGAGATACTGAATTTGGAATAAAAGGCAAGGAAATAAATCTTCTCCCTACTGTGTTAAAATACTCTCTGTGCAAAGTTTATATTACTTAACTCAGTCTCTTAGGAGGGTGATCCAGTCATGTGCTATTGGGTCTGGATATCTCTGGAAAGGAAGTCTCTCAGACTCTCAGATCTTGGCTACTGTGTACCTTGTTGGGATTTTACATGTAACTCAGCTTGATAATTAGCTCTTCAGAAGAAGAACAGATTGCAGAACTGCCAGATGCACTCCTCCCTTCCTGGTTCCTGGCTCCAACTCTGGCCATCCCCGCCCTGCACAGACAGAGCCAGCCAAATTGTGCCTTTTCTACCTTAAATGGTCTCCCAGCATTCCTTTAGCTTCCTCCTCTGCTGGCTATGTAGTGGTTTTCTGTGGGCAGGCTAAACAGTACAGCCTTTATTTCAACTTATTAACACTGTGAGTGCTGGATTCTGGTTCTTACAGAACATTTGTCATTCACAGAAGAGCGCTCAGGGGTTTTGATATATTTTTATATTCCTTCACTTTGGCTTCATCCCTTTTTGATAGGTCCAAAACACATCACTCATAACCAGACACAGCTTAGTCCACATTGCAAGGCTCCAACTCATGTTAAGCAAGTGGGGGCAGAACCTGGTTTATAGTAGCTTGCTACATACACAAATAAACAAACGAAATGTCCAATATTTTCCTGCCCTGACACCTCCAAATCAAAGGGTCTCTTTGCCCAGATGTGCCGACCAGTGCCACAGTTCAAAGAGGATGATCTGGTATGGCATCTTTGTCTATGGGTCCTTTCAATTTGTCTGGTGCCACAATTCATTGGACCTTGCCCAGTCTAATAACATCTAGGTCCTGTTACTTACCAACTGAAACTTCCCAATTCACTAAGGGTCCTGGCCCTCCAGGAAGCCTCCCACACCCTTGTATGTGACTGTGAAGAAGACACACAGTTCAAAGTGGAAGAAATCTTGGATAGCCACAGGAGATGTAATAAGTTAGAGTACCTCATCACCTGGAAGCATTTTGGCCTAGAGGAGAACTCATGGGAGCCTGCCATCAATCTCAAGGCACCGCAACTAATAATTCCATAGATGATTCCCTCGAAACCCAAGCCTCAGATCCTGAGGAAAGGGCTTAGAAGGGGAGTACCATTATATATGCTGGCTTGTAGGCTGCCCCCATGATCCGGCTCACTTACCTTATGCTGCCCGAGCCATAATGCTGTCATGCCACACTGCCGGAGATGCCACCGCTATCAACTGCTAGATCCCTCTCTAGGCGCATGCCAGCTCTTAAAGGCACTTTGGCAGGGACAATGCTGGCCAGCACCTCCTGATGATGTTACACAGCCGAGTATTTAAACCCCGACCATGCAGCACTCTGGTGCCTCAGCAACAGGTCAACTCTCATAGAATGTAGTTTCTGCTTCCTCCATGTCCAGTCTTGTCTTTGTATTCCCGCCTTGACTTCTCTCTTCTTCCAGCCTGCCTGCCCTCAGACTGATTCTCAGAAATTACCTTTGCCTGTGATCTGACTACTCTTGCTTTCCACCTGCCACGAATTCAGCCTGACCACTGACCATCCTTACTTGCCACCTGCTTTGACCTCAGCCTGACCCTGACATCCTTGCTTTCCGCCTGCCTCGACCTCTATCTACTACAACCATCCTTGCCTGCTGTCTGCTTTGACCACAGCCTAACATTGGAGCCATTCTTCAGCATACACTTCAGAGACTGGCAACTAAAACCTGTCAGCCCCAGGAACCCAAAGGCTCAACCCGAGGGAAAACGGTTAGTAAAGGTGAAGCTCCAGCTCAGGCTCTGCGCCATCTGCTCTGCCAGTTGGTGGTGAGGAGCTACAGAGGTTGACACTACCTTCCCTGTAGGTTGTGTCAACCTCACCCCAACACAAGGGTCTACAGTCCTAACATCCCTCTTGTGGGGGTTAGTATTCATATGGTTGCATTCTTTGGTAAAATCTTCTGATATCTCCCACAGTCTTTCCATCCCCTCATGCTAATGATCCAGGCATCAGAATCTACTCCCTGCAGCAGACAGGGCAGCCCCACACCATTTCCAATGAATGGAACAAGGCAGAGAAACAGCACTAATAGAACCAGTAGCAGAACATGATTCAGAGTTACATTCAGTACTTCAAGAACAAGTCTCCCAGTACCTCATTTCCTAAAATGGGTACATTTGCTGTGGAATGTTATTTGTAATGAACATTAATTTTGGGATAGAAATAGACTAACCCAAATGAGGCGCCTTGCAGATCATGATCCATAAACTTTCACACTCATGATCCCTGAACTGGAGGATGGCAAAATACATCAATGCGCTGAGATCATTGCACAGGATTTACAGACTGCCTAATTGGAATTTACACAAGGAGTGTCTATGATCCATCCATAGCAAATAAAGGTCCTGAGGAATCATGCCTATAGAAGAAAGAAGACTGTGCAGGCTGAGGGAAAACTCACAGATTTTAAATTGTTTTTAGTAGACCAAGTACCAGTAAGAAAACCGCCGTGACTTTTCCTTTCTACTTCCACACATGGTCATAGAAACATTCACTGTGACCCTGAGAGATAAAACAAGGAAGAAGAAGAAATACACAAAGACAACTCAGAAAGCAGAGAAAATAACACACATCTTTCACTCATTCTCTCCTCTCTAATCTTATCACTATTGCCATTTACATTCATGACTGCTTCTAAAACCTGAAACACTTCACCAACAAAATTCTCTACCCACCTGCCTCCTCAAACTTATCTGACAGAAATCTAGTGCCGAAACGCCCTACACAGTCAGCACAATGTTGCAGTGCTGAAAGTCCTGTATAGCTGATATGATACCACGTAAAAATAATCCTTACCATCAAACTGTAAACCGGAAGCAGCCATTGAAACTTCACGTAAATTTGTGGCTAAAGAATAGCCTTCCCTCGGTCTTCTGAGCCTCAAATTCTGCCTATCAGCTCAGCAAGTTAAAACAAAGGAATCCAAACTGACCCCGCACCTCCGGTTCTTAATACAGGTCAGGTCACAGCTGACTTTGTGATTCGGAGAGGCCAACTGGGATCTGAATTTTCAGCTTGTGCCTGATTTGCTCATCTCTAGTGACTATAATTAAACATTAAAACTAATTGCAATATTGATACAATGCGATAACATCTATGACTTGATGTTGGAGAACAGAGAGAATAATATAAGCCAAGGGGCTTTATATGGCTTTTCTGGTCAGCTTCTGCTGCCAGCAACTGAACAGGAGCTCTCCTCGCTAATTATGGAATAACTAAATGTATGGACCAACTCAAGGCTAAAAATAGCTCTGCTATAAGACTGCTTAAAAGAAACTAAACCTCATGATACATAGAGCCTAACTTTCAAACCTTTGTACAATAGAAGATTTGCACACAAAAGTGGAACATGCAGAGATTACTGCTAATATTTTAGAAACTGTGCAGCCGGAGCTGAAAGTATGCGCCTATGTTTCAGTGCGCGCGAACATTTACAACGCAAGAAAGCGCATATTTTCTATATCTATTTTATAAACATAAGCACACAGACAGTAACTTTACAACAAGCGAGCGGGCGCCCACACACGCACCCAGTCCATCTCGAGGTCATCCAGACACCTTTGGTTCTTCGGCCTGCCCTCCCCCCAGTTGATAAAGACTGCTCACCCAGTCAATTCAGGCCTAAACAGAGATTCCCGAAGACTTACACCTCTCATTCAGGAGCAGAAGCAAACACGCACGGCTAACAGCGTGCCGCGTGCTGCGGCGGGCAGTTTCAAAATACGGAATTACGTGCATTACTGTTGGCTCCGCCCCAGAATGTCCGCTCCTTTTTCACCCCTTTAATTTAATTTTTTTTTTTGCTCGATCGCACGCATATACGCACGTAATTTGCGGCTTCTAAAACACACGCTGCTCATGCGCGGCCCAGATACTCGCGTATGGGCCTTTTAGTAGGCGCGACACTTTTAAAATTCGCCCCCTGGACGGGAACTTTAAAACGAGCACTCACTCGCGCATGAGCGCTCACATGCTGGGATTTCAAATCATGCGCACAATTACGCACGTATGATTTAAAATAGGCCTGCCTCGTATATGTGCGCTCCCAAATTCCCCGAGCAAATGTATTTTGTTTATCTTCCTTAGGACTTTGTTGGCTCTACCGCACGCAGGGAAGTGGATTTTAAAACATGCTCGCATTGAGGACATACCCCAGTTTATCAATAAGTCCACCATTTGCCCGGTCCATCTCGAGGTCATCCAGACCCCTCTGGTTCTTCTTCCTGCACTCCCCCCACCCCCCCCCCCCCCCAGTTGACCTAGACCAGTCATTATAGGCCCAAACAAAGGTTTATGAAGACTAGAGGTCTACAACGGGTAGATGTGAATCGGTTATTTACTCTTTCGGATAGTAGAAAGACTAGGGGGCACTCCATGAAGTTAGCATGGGGCACATTTAAAACTAATCGGAGAAAGTTCTTTTTTACTCAACGCACAATTAAACTCTGGAATTTGCTGCCAGAGGATGTGGTTAGTGCAGTTAGTATAGCTGTGTTTAAAAAAGGATTGGATAAGTTCTTGGAGGAGAAGTCCATTACCTGCTATTAAGTTCACTTAGAGAATAGCCACTGCCATTAGCAATGGTAACATGGAATAGACTTAGTTTTTGGGTACTTGCCAGGTTCTTATGGCCTGGATTGGCCACTGTTGGAAACAGGATGCTGGGCTTGATGGACCCTTGGTCTGACCCAGTATGGCATTTTCTTATGTTCTTATGTTCTTATCAATAGACGAAGTAAACATGTGCAACCAACTGCCCGCCGCACGCCACAGGCGCCAGCTTTAAAATACAAATTCACGCATGTAAATCTTGGCCTCACCCCGGAATGCCCAGCTCTGCCCCTCTTCGGCTCCCTTTTTTAAAAGTTGCCTACGCCCATATATGCGCATCATTTGCATCTTTTAAAATATATGTTGCTGGCGCGGGCCTTTTAACACAAGCAACGCTTTTCAAATTCACCCCCTTATATTTTAGGTGCGTAAAAAAAAAATATAACATATAGAAGTAAAAGCCTCAATTTGTACATGGAGGCAGGCATTTTACATAGTATGCATTGTGATGAGGCACACGCGTTTACCCCGGGGGGAAGGAAACCTGGACTGGTTCATCCCAGGCAGAGCCAGGGGGCAGATCCAGGCAGCGAAGGCTTCTGAGAGACAAAGGGGGAGATTATATCTCCCAGGTTCTTAGAGCCGCGGACAGACCAATGGGAAGAGAGAGAGAGAGGGCTGGTCATACATCGGGAGGTGTGACCCTGGGGGAAGGGACGCACACAGCTGAACCCGTGATCAGGGAGGAGGAGGAAGTTCAGGAGGCGGCCGGGGAGTTTAAATCAGAGGCCGGCTCCACGATTGAGGAGGAGGACATGGAAGTGGATTGCCCGGAGGCCGAAACAGAAAAAGAGATGGAAATAGAGTGAGTGAGCTTACTCTGATTATTTGTTGCTTGTTTTGTTTGGAGCACAACTGTGGAGAGAAGGGGGCGTGTTGTGCTGGAGCCTAGGGGGCCTGCCAAAAGGAGTCCTAGAGCAAAGCTTATTTGTGTTTGTTTTCTCCCTATGAACTGGATGAACTCATAATTAGGTTTTGTTGGTGAAAAGATGGGTGAAGGCCAAATGCGACCCATGTTGCGGCTATGGCTGCTGTGCAACTGCCTCACCACCAGGGGTCCTTCAAAAGCAGGCTCTCCTGGCTGGCCCAATCCATCTGCTCTATGTCTTGGATGTGCCTTTATAGCCCTGCCTACCCTAGATTCCAGTGCTTCGGCATCGAGCTCGTTGGGCTCCCTGCTCTATCCTTGCCTTGCTGTGTGTGGCCTTCGGGCCTTCTGCCTTGTCTTGCCTTGCTGTGTGTGTGTGTGGCCTTTGAGTCTTCTGCCTTGCTGTGTGTGCGTGGCCTTCAGGCCTTGCTGTGTGTGCGTGGCCTTCAGGCCCTCTGCCTTGTCATGTGCGTGTGTGGTCGGCCTTCGGGCTCTCTGTCTTGCTATAAGGTTCTTGTGACCCTGCCTAGACTTTGACTCTGTTGTCTGCCGCCTGCCTTGACCCTGCCTGGACTTTGACTCTGTTGCCTGCCTTGACCCTGCCTGGACCTTGACTTTGTTCCCATTCAGTACTCTGCTCCATATATCACAACCATCGCCCAGCTCCATACACTCCTGCCACATCACATTCCTTCCCAGCCATCATCAGAGACCTTCCAGCTATCCCTGTCTCTCTCCACCTGGAGTCACTCCTGAAGGTGGTGTTCACTACACCGGATCACTGCCCAAACGTAACAACCCAGGCAGGACAGTAGAGAGATCTGCCATCCGGCAGTCCTGGGAGTTTTCCCTGAGGTGCCCTGGTGTCTATTCCAGAGGAGAAACTGGGATCGGGTAATAAGTGCAAGAGGAGACATAGTTCCTCAGCATGTAAAGGCTTTGCTATTGCTGCTGTTGTTGTTTGGTGACTTTCTGTTCATTGGAGCCGAGCCACGCGGAACTGCCTCAAGTGGCACTCTAGGAAACTGGACTATTTATGAAGCCACACGCCTAGCCGCAGCCAGTCGTGACAGAGAGTCCTGCAGAGTGGAACTACCGTTGAAAGTACAGTCTGCCTATAAACCAGGCATTAGGATCTACTCCGGCTGACTACCGCAGGACAGCATGTATACTATTTTGAAAAACCTTGTGCAAGAACTTGGAATCATTAGTTTGCCAATACACACCGCAGCGCTTCCACTATCACCAGGACAGCAAAGTGCTGCAGAGTCCAGCAGCTGAATGTACCAGCTGGAGCCTGTAGGTAAACTGAGGTTACCTGCAAAAAAAAAACCAAACAAAAAAAGCTGAGGGTGGGGTGGAGGATTAAAGCAGGAATTTAAGGATTGGGTGAAGGTAAGTGGGAAATGGGGGGGGGGGGGGGGGGGAGAGAAGCGAACAGCCCTGGGTGTTGAAATTTTTTTGGTTCGTCTGGCAATAGAGACAGATGTGTTCCAGGCCACAGCTCTCTAGGGTCAGCTTGGTGTGCTTTTGGGAGTCATTGAATCACATGGGTCTGTTTAAAACAGGCTACAATCCAACCCTGCTACTTATACACGTATTTGCTATTTTTAGGCACCAAAACCATTATAAATTCTTCACCCATGATTCAAATCCTGGCAAACAACTCCTTTAGGTTGTGATTTTAGAGTGAGAGAAATTTACACTTATACATAATCTATTCATTTTTCTTGATGAGACTCCATTCCATCCTTATTGGGTTAGAAAAGGGAAGCAGTGCTATTTGTCATTGCTAGACAAATAATGATATGATCATGCTCACAAAAATAAGCATTTCCCTAATAAAAGCAGAACTACCTTTCCATGAATTCAATGGAGTAAAAATAGGACTGACTCAGCCTGGCCTTTTTGACATGTACCTATCTAGTCACCCTACTTACTTATAGTAGCATTTTTCACATCATATCAATAAAATGTCCATCCATCCCCCACCCCCCCCCCCCCCAAACAAATAGTACAATTGCAATCCAATAACACGGAGTCCCAGCTAGCAATCAAAGAGAAACCCTGCTTATTTGTGGAGGTTAATTTTGCAAAATGTACCTTAAAATGTCTGTATGCTAATACCAGAAGACTAAAAACTAAGATAAAAGAGTTATAATGTATAGTACTGAATAAAGAGGTAGACATAACTAGCATCTCATATTTATTTATTTATTTATTTATTTTTAGCTATTATATACCGATCTTCTTGCATTGGATACAAATCAAACCGGTTTACAATGAACAGTAAGAACTTGCCAGTGGGCTTTACAAATAACAAGATACATCTAAGCAAAAACTTTAAGTAACATAGTGTGCAACTTAAGTAACAATTTAAACTTAAATAATAATTTAAACAGATTGAAATGACATAGCAAAACATTTATACAAGCGGTCGATTCAAGTATTTGGGCTAGGTTGAATTAAAGGGAGAGAGGAATGGGATGTGGTACCAAGGGCTTGCAAAGGACAGAGGGAGTCTGTGGATCATATGCCAGGGGGAAGGAGGATAAACAATGTACAGTGCCTATACCAGGGAAAAATTATATTGAAATGATAGGGTGGATCAACTTGGTGGGGGTGTAGCGCTTTGTGTTAAGAATGGCATAGAGTCCAACAGGATAAAGACTAAATGCCCAATAGAATCTTTACAAGTAGAAATTCCATGTGTGATGGGGAAGAGTATAGTAGTGGGGGTAAACTACTATCCACTTGACCAAAATGAACGGGCAGATGATGAAATGCTAACAGAAATTAAGGAAGCTATCAAATTTTGCAGTGAGTTTTTAATTATCCCAATACTAACTTAGTAAATGTCACATCAGGACATGCTAAGGGTCTAATATTACTAGATGAAATAAATGACTGCTTCATGGAGCAGCTGGTACAAGAACCAACAAGAGGGGGAGTTATTATAATCCTTAGTGGAACACATGATTTGGTGAGGAGGTAAAGGTGTTGGAGCCACTTGACAAATGATCAAATTTGACTTGAAACTGGAAGGAGGACACTAAGGAAATCTACTGCAATATCATCTAATATTCAAAAGATTGATTATGTTAAAATGAGGAGCAACTGATAAAGTTAAGAGTTTACATCAAGCATGGACATTGTTTGGAAATACTATCTTAGAAGCCCAGCCCAGATGTATTCTATGCATTAAAAGGGTGGAAGGAATGCCAAACGACTACTGGCATGGTTAAAAGATGACATGAAAGAGGGTATTCTAGCCATCCTTCAAAAACTGAAAAAGGGATCCAAATGAAGAAAACAGATAAAGGCATAAGCACTAGTTAGATGCAAAGCCTTGATAAGGAAGGAAAAGACAGAATTTGAAAAGAAGCTTTCTGTGGAAGCAAAAACTCATAAGAAAAAACTTTTCAGGGACATTTGAAGCAAAAAGCCTGTGAGAGAGTCAGTTGGACCATTAAATGATAAAGGGGTAAAAAGGGCTCTAAAGGAAGACAAGGTCATAGCATTTTGATATTATGTGAAAATCGGTATATAAAAATAAATTGCCATTGGCATCTTTGCCTATTCTTCTTCTTTTGGAGCAAAGGAAAAAAGGTGGGAGAGCTATTCAAGGCTAGAATTAGCAGAGCAGGAACAAGAGAAGTGCAGCACTCAAAACCAGCAGCATGATCCTCTATGATTACTGCTACTAAGGCAGTGAAGGCAGTATTTTCACCAATGGATTCTGAGGAGAATCTTGTCTGGGATTCTCTGATACAGAACTTAAAGAGCTAGAAGCTGAAAAACATTTTTGGGTGGATTAGACAGTAGCATCTTAGCCTACAGTGTAGTGATGGTAGAGATAGATGATACTGACTATGCTGAGGGAAAACCCTAGGAAGTGCAGGTAAAGATTATGAGTGATGCCTCCGTCATTTTTCCTCAGGAACCAAACTCAATCTCAATTCTAGTGCCAGCATCAGCCCCCAGAGATGTAGAAAAGAGAATATGTAAGACATCCCTGATCTAAAGGCTCTTTAAAGTGAGAGAGGGCCCACATTTTGCTCAGTGTACTCACAGCAGTAAGAGCATCTGCTGAGGGATGTAAGTGGGGCATCTGACAAACGCTGGTATGCAGTATCACCTGCAGAAGCAGCATTCACCAGCATTGGCATCAGGAGTGGGTGGCAGTACTAACCTGGGGACCCTTCTGCCACTCAAAGTAAATGCCAGAGGAAAGGGGCTAAAAAAGGATAGCCTTTTCCCAAAGTTGGCCCCATGGTCCCTTTCAGCAGTCAAGTGGCAGGCCATCAGCCCACTGCCATGTATCCACAGTGCCAACCCACCACAGTGGAAATGGGGTGTTCTTTGATATCACTGTTCCAGGGCAAGAGGCAAGCAGCATCAAAATTAGAAACAAGCAACATCAGGGAAATGATTGTCCTGGATGATCATCCCCCTGCAGTTAGTGGAGAATATGAGCTTTAAGCATCGACTACTGCATGAATTAGCCCCTCAATTACCAAATCCCATTCAGGATTACATATAGTAGCAGGCTATCCTCAACCCTGTACAACCAGTTTCATAGTCACATGCAAGTGCAAATGGCTAAGGCAGAGGGGAGTAGCATGCATTTCACCAGTGGTATCTGGGCCAGCACAAATGCTTCACATGCCTTCTTCTCATTGATGGCACACTGGTGGGACCTGGTTGAGGAAGAAGCACACAACAGCTTTAACAGGGACTGAACATCAGAGTACAGTTGGGCTTTACTACACATGCAGGTGATGGATAGCTTTCATACTTCACACAATATTCTATCAGCCATAAGAAATATGATGGAGGGTTGGAAGCTAAACCAAAGAGGCAGAAGCCTTCTGGCGGGTTTCTTTGTGAAAGACAATGGGAAAAATATGCTAATGGCAATAGAAGATGGAGGCCTTTGAGGTAGTTGTTGCTTTGCACACTTGCTGCACCTGGCAGTGAGGAATGCCCTGGGGATTGTGTCTCAAGGACCATGGGGATCTATTCCTGAAGGATCTGATATAGAGGTGCAGGAAAATAGTGAGTCATTTCCATTGCAGCATGAAAGATGGGCAGATTCTGAAAAAAAAGCAGGAAGAATTCAGGATACTTCATAAGCATCTGATTCTAGATGTTGCTACCTGCTGGAACTCTACCTATATGATGCTGCAGATGTTAGTGGAGCAGCAGGCACCCCCTCATGTTGCATCTCTAGAAACAAAGATAGGTGTGGATCGCCCCTGGGGCATCATGATTGAGTAGTGATGAGGCAGCTAATAGAAATCCTGAAGCCCTTTGAGAATGCTATGGAGGATCTGGGATCCAGAAGCACCATCCTGGGCAGGGTCATTCCCTATAATATATATTCTGGAGGAAAAAGTAAAGGGTTTCCATGAGTAAGATGGTATTGCAGTTTGTGGATTCCTTATAGCAGCAGGTGCAAGTGAGACTGACAAAAAATACAATACATATATGCCTGCCACACTTTGCGATCCTTGTGTGAAAAGCAAGTAACAGTCAGAGACAGAGTGGGGACACAGCATAGGAAAGTAGTGTAAGCACAAGCAGCATCCTATCCTCCCCTACCTCAACATAACAAAGTTATGTTGCCTGCAAAAAAACCCATCTCTCCTGATACAAGTCATAGCTAAAGCAGCTGGCAGGACCGTTGGCCCACTCCAGCAAATGGGATCCCAGCAGAAATTTCTGTGAAACACTATCTCACAGAACCCATCAAGAACATGGATACAGATGCACTGACATATTGGGCATACAAGTCGGCAGTCTGGTCAGGCTGAGCCAAGGTGGCTCAGCACTATCTTTCCTGCCCTCCAACCAGCATACCCAGTGAATGCATCTTTTCAAAGTTAGAGGACATTGTGAACCCTCATCATTCAAAGCTGGCATCAGACTTTCTTTAGTTAAAATGTATTAATCACTTGCATGTAAGCACTAAGCGATGTACAGTTAAAAATGTTCATAAAGTACACAAAAGCCACAGGAAAACTTTCAATGAAAACATATCAAAACATGTAAGTTTACAAAACTTGATGAAAATGTTAGTGTTTTTAAAAATCAGTCTGCCTTTTCTGGGTTTTCCAGAATTGCTATGCAAGTGGCAAAATTAATGAAAGCACCTTGGAGGTGTTAATACTGCTCTGCCTTCCTGCCATTACTCAGATACACCATCTCAAGCATTATGCTGCCACTCTGCCTACCTGCTATGCCTCAGATCTACCACCTTAGGGGTGATGCTACTGTTCTGCCTACCTGCCATGCCCTGATGAACCTCGTTAGGGATCATGCTGCTAGTATGCCTACTTTCCTATGATGTACCAGCATGAGAATTTTGGTGCTTTTATGTTTGCTGTTTGGATCTCAACCAAGTTCTCCCACCTTACTTCTTTCTTTGTTATACTGGGATTTTTGTACCCCCCCCCCCCCCCCCAAAAAAAATGTTTAAAAAGAAAAAAGTTTGTCCTCCTACCCCTCCTCATTTCTGATTCTTCATTTTCTCCTATCCATCTGCAATCCCAGCATAGTTGTCCCACATTATTTCTTTGTTTTCTTTTGCTTGACTGTTCTGTCTACAGAAAAAAAAATGTAAAAGAAGAAAAAAAAGGTTTCTCCTCCCATCTCACGTCTTTTCTGGTTTTATGTTTTGCCATTAGTATACTGTTTGCAATGGGCCATACTTTATGCTTTGGGGCTTTATATGCCTTTGCCCTGTTTTTGATGGAACATACTCTATGACTGTTTGTGCTGTGTGCGGTGGCCTACACTCTATGCCTTTGGGATTTTGATGACTTTGTGCTGTTTGCAATTCCCCACATTATGACTTGGGGTAAGTTCTCATCAATAAGTATTAGCTCTAAGGTTATCCAAATAACAGATGGAACCATAACTGATTCAATGAGCCATTTGCAGTTTCACTGTACCAACCATGTGTACTTAACACATCCATGCCTGCATGGTTTATCCTTACTCTTAGACAGAAGAATATGCTACTGGTAGACTCAATAAGGTAGCCAAATGGGCCAGGCAATCCCCACTCTATCTTCAAACATCTTTTCAAATCCCCTTCTCATGGAACTTGCTGACTCTTCGTCTTGCTCTGACTACTCATTGCTTTGCATGCTTGCTGCACTACTCTTTGGGATTTTGATATCATTCTTCCTCCTGCCTTAGCCCTCAAGGTACACCTTGGGAGGCTTCTTGGCTAATCTTCTTAGTACATTGCCCTGCTCCTACCATTTCAGATTTTAATTGCCAGTGTCACTGCTACTGCCACTACTCCAAGCCAGTTATAGTACTTTAGAATACTTTCTCCACTGCTGTGGCTCTCTTCTTCATGCTTCCCAAATCCTTTTCCCCAGACAATACTTGCTGACTGATTTAGCCCTGACCATCTGTTGATTTGCATGCTTGCTGCACCACTTTTCAGGCTTTCAATATCATTCTTCCTCCTGCCTCAAGATATACCTTGATGGGCTTTTGGCTATTCTTCTTATTTTGCTGCTCTACTCCTATTGTTTTAGTTTATAACCACCAATGCCACTACTGCTGCTACCACTCCACACAGAGGAGGTACCTTAGGGATCTCCTCCACTACTCCTTTTCTTGGTGCTTTCCAAATTCCCTTCCCCCATGGTACTTGCCAACTCTTGGTGTTGCCCTGGTCATCCGATGCTTTACAAGGGCATTACCTATGCAGTTATGTTTAACTGCCTTCTTGGACATGCTTTCAAACTCTGTTCCCTTACAATTCTGATTACTTATTTATTTAAAACATTTTATATAATCAACAACCTTGGACAACTCCTTAATGTATTTTTCTTTTTCTAATTTGGCAGGTTGTATTACCTGGGCTATTTCTTTTTTAGCTCATTGTTAATTTCTCTTTCACCTTCTCTTCAATCCAAGTTGCATTATGTCCCTGTTTTATTGTAACTGCTATTTTCCTATTCTATCACATGTTAATGTTAAGTGTTTTAAGTATTTATCCTTCTGTCACACCCTGTTTATTGTAAACCGGCATGATGCGACTCCCATCGCGAATGCCGGTATATAAGAAATGCAAATAAATAAATAAATAAATATACTGTATACTACAAAGGGTCTCATCCAGTATTTAGCCTTTGATTGACTATACCACAGCAAAAGGCAAGAGCTACAGAAGTACAGCACCCAGAACCAAGACCGTGCTCCTCTCTGAATACTGCTTCTGAGGTAAAGGAGACAGCATTTGCAGAAACTGATTCAGAAGAAAAATTGTGTCCTGGATTCCTTGAATCACAGAATATCAATCTGCTAGTACCTAAGGAACATTTGGTGTCTCTACTCAGTAGCATTTTAGCCTTCACTGAAGGATTCATCACCTAATGAAGCCATACAGAAATGACATAGGGATTTCCTCTGGCTTTGCTTTGCCTAGGACTTTCTACCAATTTGGTTGCTGCCCTTTGCCCCTCTTTTGGAGCCTTGGGATACTCATGCCATTCTGGATAGCTGCTTTGCACCTCTAATTATGCTTTGGGGTCTTCATAGCATTTTTTTTTTCAGATGCTTTGACCCTATATTGCTGCTTTCTTCTTCTTTCATGGTACCTTCAGCTGTTCATGACAATCTTGATGTCACTTTACCACTCTCATGCAGCCTTAGGGGATTATTGTATATGTTGTTGGTGCATTCTGTCCTATTTTTACAGTGATTTGGCTACTCTTGCTGCTGTTTTACTCCTCTGAGCGTGCCTTGGAGAACTCCTGCCACTGTTGGTACCATTTTGTCCCAGTGTGGGTCTTTGGACTCTCCATGCCACTTTTGATGCCAAGTTAACATAGAGGTCGATTTTCGGAAACACACACATGCGAATATGTATGCATGGTTCCTGGTGCATGCCCATGGATGAGCTGATTTTATAACATGCGCTTGTCACCATGTGCATGCTATAAAATATGATTCCTGTACACACATGTGCGCTAGATTTTGTCTGTGCAGACATGTGTGGGTGGGTGGCCTCGCCCATGTGCAACAGGGGGAACTTTTGAAAAATACACGCGGTGACGTGATCGGCCGGTTCCCAGTTTCCTCCCATTCCACTCCAATTAAGGAGCAGACTGGGAGAGAACTTCCCTATACCCCTTCCTACTCTGCCTCTCTTTTCCCTTCTCCTCTCCTCTCCTCCCCGATCCCTAAAACCCCTTTCCCAACCTTTGGCCAACTGCCAGTGCTCACTTCCCCCCATCCTGCCCAGGCTCTGCCACCTGGCTCGCCCCTTTTTGATGGTCCGGCACTTCTGCGCATACCAGGGGAAACACACGTGACCGGGCCATTTCTAAAATGCGCTCGGCGCACATAGGGCCCGGCCATGCACAACCCCCCCCCCTGGTTTTTATGCGTGCTGGGTTTTTTAAATTTGGGCTATATTCTTTATCTGTTGGCATATCATCTCCCTTCTGATAACGTCTACCCTCCAGTTTCATTAGAAATGATTGGAAAATCCCAATTTCGGAGACCAAAATAGGATGCATTGCTTCCCCCATTGACTATAATGGGAAATGAATAAATGAATAAAATGAATAAACAATTTTTTTTTCATTTGAACCAAACCAAACAAATAACTGTGACCTATGAAATGAATGAACAAATCAAAACGAAAATTGAGCCTGCACATATCTAGTTTAGTTAGAGCTTGAAAACATTTGCAGAGAACATCACCTTTACCCCTTTTATGGCAGCATTTCTTTTATCTTCAACTAGAAGAAACCATCATGAAGGGGAGGGAGTTAATGAAGGAAATCATCTCTCAGTGGCTAACCTAAATCTGTCTGGGCTGTTGGAGAGCTTGACTGAGATGGAGAAGGTTCAAGGTACTTTGATTGCCTCTTTTGCACTAGAACATAATTGGAATTGGACATTAACGTTTCTTTTTGTCAAACAGATGTTTTGATTCTTGGTCATGGGATTTTGGCCTTTCCCGATTTATGTAAAGTGACCCATCAGAGACACAAGCAGTTCCTGTCTGTGCAGCAGAAAGTTAATAGTTTGGCAGCTCATTTTCTACTCTGCTTTCGTTCTAAATGTGAAATAAAATGTAAGAGTATTACATACATAATCCATGAACCAAGTCAGTTTAAAGATTTTCTAGCGTTAAATTAAATCCCAGGAATATAGCAGTGACCAGGATAAACACCTGGAATTATTGAATTGCTATTGACCACCTCTATGTATACCATTCTTTAAAATGTTTCTGCTAATTCAGCCTTTCTTTTGTTCTATAGATTGGACTGATGAGTCGAATGTAAGATCAGCTCTCCCATTTCTGTTTTTGGTTCTCCTCTCTTTTGACGGGTCAAAGACATTTTTTTCCTAATTAAGGCTAGGGGAATAACTCCTTTGATTTTAACATTTGATTCTTTATTGTTGAAAAAAAGTTTCTGATTTTAGATCACTTATTCAATGATTGTTTTGAAATCTTTAAAAAAAAAAAAAAATTGAATTTAAAAAATTGCTACCCAGTGAGAATGAGCAAAAGATTTAGGGAGGGATAACAAAGTATCAAAGTTTTCAATTCTTACTCAGCAGTCATCTTTGACAACTAAAGACCAGATTTACTATGCTTTTTTCCAATAGACACAGAATGGGATAAAGCCTTAGCAAATCAGGCCCTTATACGTTACTAAGAGGTCCATATTCAGACACAGTGAGGCTAGCGAAGTTTGCCGAGTAAACCTATATGGCTAACTTAGGGGGTCTCTTCAATAATGAAACTGCGCTATTGAATATAACTGGCTGTCTTCCAGGGTTGTTTTTTTCAAATCGCGTTAAGCCGTTATCACATGCGATAAATAGCGCATCACAGATTGCGTATGCAAAATAGAAATTATAATTCATGGAAGGAGTTTGGCTGGGGTTAATGGAAATTGGGGTCAGTTAGCGCTGCGTGCGATGCAGTATCGCACGTTATCACGGGATCTATCACTGGAAATAACTACATCTTTTTTTTGGGGGGGGGGGCAGTAGGTGGAAAATGTAATTATTATGCGAGATATTGCAAACCGACAGCCTGAGAAGGGGAGATCGCTCCCCGGGACCCCCGCTGGACCACCAGGGACTTTAGGCAAGTTTTTGTGGGGGGTCAGGAGGGGGGGGGATTGTAATTAATTAAATCTGAAGGGATGGGGTGGGTTTGAATTTTTTTTTATGTGCCCTTTCTCCCCCCCCCCCCAAAAAAAACCGATAAGAAAACCACATGAAATTTCGTGGGTTTTCCTATCATTTTGGGGACACCCTCCCCCCCAAACCACAACAAAATAGGAAATATCATATATATTTCTTATTTCTTTGCAAACAAATGTACATCCCTATATACCAAAAATCTCTTATAGTGCATCTGCAAAATATGAGCATTAGGAAAACACATAGGCTGAGCTGTCCTGCCCCAAATTATTTGCTGACAGTTCCTTTGCCAAACTGCACACATTTCCATGTTTTCATGGTTGCATGCCCTTGCTGATGCACATGCGTGTCACCACTGCTGGGGAATCTGGAAGAGGTGCTATCCTGTAGGCCAAGCATCAGGTGCTGTATGTTACTTCCACTGCTTGTTGTAAGAATGGCAGGTCTCTTGCCGCACTAGGAATTAAGTGGTCTGTGCATAGCATTAGGGGTAGAGGAAATCTTGACAGCTGAAGAGGTTGTGAGCTTACTAGCTGCCCACATAGTAAAGGGAACATAGCGGTGAATGTATAGCCCTACTGTGGCCCTGGCTGATGTCCTTTCTATGTTGAGGTCTTGCCAGGCACGCATTTAGTGCTACCTGGGCCCTTCAGGGGCTCATGGCACTACCTCACACTAAGTAGGTGTAGTTATGCCTCAGACATAATTAGTGTCTGCCCAGGAAGGACTCTGACTCACTCAGAACTTAGGGCGGGATGTAAAGCATTTTATCCTACACACAGAATGGAAGAAAGCACTTATTCAATTGGGCCCTTACTGAGAAGCAGATACAGAGCGCAATGGAGCATGATGACAAATATTTGATGAACCAATGCATTGCACAAATATGTAGGTGCTGGAAGTGAACTCAGTCGTTCATACCCAAAACATAACCGTGCGGGTCTCACTCTGTGAATGACCTGCTGTGTTTTCCAGACCTCTGAGCAGGCAGCGTGTGCACATTCATAAAGCGGTAACTGCTTTAGGACAGTATTGATAGAGCAGTTGGCCTGTTGAAAGCAGACGCCTCTGAAAGGGCAGCATATGGGCTATGGTTGCAATTGCCTACGAGTACACTCAGAGTTAATACGTACTGTTGACAGAGGGTCTGAGGTGTACTTGCTGCCATTGTGACACATCAAAGATGCAGTATAACTTGACTGTGATAGTTTACATTATACTACTGTGTGACACCCCCCCCCCCCCCCCCGCACCTCTCCCCCTCCGTGAGTATTATTAGGGGGTGTGCTGCCTACGCAGACCTTAGGTTCACACAGAGCAACTTTATGGAGGGAGGTTGTGCAGGTTCAGAAAAGTTTTGGCAATGTGGGGATGCTGTGATGGATGAAATATGGATTGGCAAGGAATACATAATGCTATGGATGTAGCCCTGATTCAGATGAGTGGTTATCATCATGCAGCTTTACACACAGCATGTACTGAAATACCAGGTGCAGGGGTACAGGTGCGTGTGGGAGTGTTTGGGGCAGGTTAGCTTGCCTTGTGGCTGAGGCGTTATGGAACTGCTATTGTACAGTCAATTGCTGCTTTCGCTGGTGAGTTTTCCCTCCCTGCGTTGATCTTATCATACACACATCACATAGAGGTAGGCACCCCAGCCCGCATCTTTTCACACTCACTCTGTGCTGTGTAACACTGGCAAGGTAGGGCAACCTTTTTAGTGCCATTTGAAGGCAGACATAGAAGTGGTGTGGCCATATCTGCAGTGAAATGTCTGGTACAGGCCTTCCTAACCACTGTAGGTGCTTCACTTGTACAGTATACTAACAAGCCATGCCACACTGCTCTGTACTTGTTGAGTG
Source organism: Rhinatrema bivittatum (assembly GCF_901001135.1). Taxonomy (NCBI): domain Eukaryota; kingdom Metazoa; phylum Chordata; class Amphibia; order Gymnophiona; family Rhinatrematidae; genus Rhinatrema; species Rhinatrema bivittatum. Next base: position 356,007,904 of record NC_042619.1, read on the forward strand.
TTGTAACTGAGTGACAGCCGCTGTGTAACAAGTAGGGAGGAGGAGGTAGTACAGTGCGGTTCACAAAGTCCACAGGCAAATAGCACAGGGTGTATAGCGCTGATGCAGGGGAGCGGACACACTTCCACAGACTGCCTGCCATCCTTGTAGTGGGTTGCCTTTGTCATCTGGATGCTACCTGTAAGATTATCCTTATCTTACATGTATTATTGGGATCCCCAAGCCATACCATTACAGGGATGGCAATCAGTCTGTGGAAGTGTGCCTGGTTTGTAGCAACAGCACCAGGCCTCTAAGCCCTCTGCTATTTGTCTGTGGAAATTGTGGACCACACAGTACTACCTCACTCCTCCTTCCCACTTGTCACTCAGCAGCTGACACAGTGTCAGTACACTAAGTAAGTACATGCCATATATTAGGTTAACAGTGAAAAGTACAAATAGAGGCTTTCACACACACTTTTATTCCTGATACCAAAAAGGGCTCTGAATATCTAGTGTTGTAAGAGGATGTCTAACTTACAGTTACCTCCATACATGTTATACATGTGCAAAAGATTCAGTGTTGGGCATGAAGCTACTCAGCATGACACATACAGGGCAGTAGTAAGCATGTAAGCAGTAGTTAGTTAACAGTTTGGTAAGTGAATACCTTTGGCTGTATTCCTTACCAGCATACTCAGTGATTTGTGTGGTATGGTCTAGGCAATATAGTGTTGCCTGCTACATAAGTGCAAAGTAAAAATGTGGCTATGAATTCTAGCATGGAAGTTCTTGTAGAGGTCAAACCTTTAACCATCTCAAACATTAACACTAAAAGCAGACAATGAAAGGAGACAAGGAAGTATGTTTTTCTAAACAGTGAACACTTTATTAACAAAGACATGTAGTGCACTGTTTTAAAAAAATGTGTAGTCTTAGGTAATCACATTATGAAAAAACATGATAAGAAATAGAAAAAAACATACATTTCATGACCTTCACATTCTGTGAAAACCTATACAAATATACATTGAACTGGCATCATTACATATACAGGCTTTGCATCTTATCCTTAATGCACAATCATGATTACAACTAAGAAAGAGGAAGTGGCACCCCAATAACTACAGCACTGCTGTAATGTTAGAGGTTACAGCAGCACAACTATGTGCTCTAAAGACAAAGGCCCTAGACAGTCCATGTTGAAAGAGTGCACTCAAAGGGAATAGCCTAAGGGCCAAGGCAGCAGATTTCAAGTAAAGGACCCAGACAGTCCATGTTGAAATAGTGCACTCAAAGGGGAAAGCCTAAGGGCCAAAGCAGCAGAATTCAAGTAAAGGACCCAGACAGTCCATGTTGAAAAAGTATACTCAAAGGGGACAGCCTAAGAGCCAAGGCAGCAGATTTCAGCATGAAGGCAGCAGGACTAATACCAAACAGTTCAGTTCAGCATGAATGCATCAGGATGAAGACCAAACAGTTCAGTTCAGCATGAAGGCAGCAGGAACAAAACCAAACAGTTCAGTTCAGCATTAATGCAGCAGAAGGCCCAGGAGGATATCCAGCAGCACGGAGGCAGTAGAAGACCAGGAGGAGGCCCAGCAGCATGGAGGCATCAGGCGGCCCAGAAGGAGACCCAGCAGAAGACCCAGCAAGAGACCTGGCAGCAGGAAGCCCAGGAGAAGACCCAGAAGCAGGCCCAGGAGGAAGACCCAGCCTCATGGAGGCCAGACTTGTAGGAGCTGAGATGAGAACCAACAGCATAGAAGCACATTTGCAGAAGCTGAGATGAGAACCAGCAGCATGGAGGCAACACTTGCAGGAACTGAGATGAGAATCAGCAGCATGGAAGCACATTTGCAGAAACTGAGATGAGAACCAGCAGCATGGAGGCATCGCTTGCAGGAGCTAAGATGAGACCCAGCGACATGGAGGCACCACTTGCAGGGGATTAGATGAGAACAAGCAGCATGGAGGAAACACTTGCAGGAGCTGAGATGAGAACCAGCAGCATGGAGGCAACACTTGCAGGAGCTTCTAGATAGCACAGCAACTCTGTGCTAAGGCCCGACCCAGCTGTCTTCTTCCATCTTAATGGCATAGCAACTCTGGTAAGGCCTGACCCAGCTGTCTTCTTCCATCTAGATAGCACAGCAACTCTGTGGTGAGGCCCGTCCCAGCTGTCTTTTTCCATCTAGATGGCCCAACAACTCTGTGGTGAGATCCAGCCCAGCTATTTCTTCCATCTAGACAACACAGCAACTCTGTGGTGAGGCCCGGCACAGCTGTCTCCTTCCATCTAGATGGCACAGAAACTCTGTGCTGAGGCTGTGATGCTGGGTCAGGACTCACATAAAAAATATCTTGTTGGGGTTTGTAGGACAGGTGGTACTTTGGGGGGGCCTACCCCTCTGGTGTGTCCCCTGATGGGACTGCTGCAAGGTGTTGACTCCACTGAGGCAGCGGAGGGCTCAGGCTGTTCTAGCAACCTCTGCAGGATTTGTGTTAGCACATTTATCATGTTGCTCATGGCAGTAACCAGTGCATTTATATTTTGGGTATTTGCAGTTGTATCCTGCTACAGGATCCAATTCTGCCGGTTTACAGACCTCCTCAAGGCACGTAGTTCTGTACTTGTGTGTCTCATCTCAGCAACATGCATCGGGGCTGAAGGTTCAGGTGTTGATGCTGCGGGTTTAGGTGTTGGTGCTGCATGTACCAGTGTTGGTCCTGCAGATACTGGTTCCTGAGTCAGTGGTGCTGGTTCTGGTGTTGGTAAGTGTTGCCACAAGATGGGCATTGTACAGTCCTCCTGATGAGGGGGAGGTGATGGTGGTGGTGCGTGGCGCAGTGGCATGCTGACTAATGGAGTCAATGTTTCTTTCCTCTCCCAGTCCTGGCTCCCTTCCTGCATGAAATCCTCCAGGTTCAGTGATATATCAAGTGTGTTTGTTGAGCCCAAGGGGTCAAGCATGACAAATGGGGGGGGGGGGGGGTGTGACACTGTGCTGCTGCTGCTCCTCCTCCTCCTCACTGACCCGGGTCTGCGCATCCATAAGGAATGGCTTGTAGAATGGTGGGAACACCCGCCTGATCCCTGGGGTTTCCTGGCTGGGGCCGGCACCTTGGAGGGCAGGAGCTGTGGAAAGAAAACAGAAGCCATTAGTACATATTCCAGTAAGTATCCTTTTTTTTATTTGGCACCAGAAGTGCACGTTGCTTCTTTGCAGAGTAAGCATTTTATGCCAAATTATGTCTACACCCATTGCCGCCTGCCCATTTAGGGGTGAGATGAACTTACCGGCTGCAGCTTGTGTGGTGTCTAGCCGCTCATCCATGCCCTCGAAAACGTCTGGTCCCAGCCTTTAAATGAGTCGCTGCTCCATCTCAGTCACTACTATTGCACAGGGAGCCCCTCCTCCAGTCTGCCATTGCTCTGGGTTAACCTTGGCCTTGATCTGGACTTTGATGTTGCAGTATCGATGGATGACCTACTCCCTACTTCCTTCCACTCCGCTGCACCAGCTGGTGGCCTGGCCAATGTTTCGCCGTATTTGGCCCTTGGCTGCCTTAGAGATCTTTGCTGCCCCGTTCCCAAACAATATCGGGTAGTGCTGTAGGATTCCTGTGATGAGCAGCTCATTCTCCTCCGCACCAAACTTTACGGCCCCTTAGTCACTGCCGTGGTGCCGCCTAACTTCCTGAAGAGGGTGCCACTTCCTCTCCTGGAGAAGTGCCCTCCCTTTCCTCACTCTCCCACCTGACCCTGGCGTTCTCCTCCCTTCCTCCCCTCCCACCTGACCCTGGCCTGCCAATTCCCTTCCCCTGTTCCCTCTCTAGCTATCCCTTTGCTGCCCTACTTCACCCTCCAAGTCTTGCCTGCCTAGACCCTTCTCCCACCTGCACCTGCCTACCCCTGTCCTGCGGAGGAATAATTTGCAAATACTGATCATTATAAAATAATAACATCCATATTCAGAAGCATTTAGAGTGATAACTATCAGAAGTTACCATGGTAAATGAATATTTGGGCACTTAGCTAGCTATATTTTAACCGGCTTTCTTATATTCTGGCCAAAATATAGTCGGGAAACTTAAACGCGTTTCAGGGAGGAGTATAAGCTATCGGGCTAACTCCAATATTCAGAGTTATCTGGATAGCTTATCTGGCTAAGACTGGTCGGTCCAATGAGTTGTCCTAATGTTAGCCGGCTACCCTTAAGATAGCTGACTGCATTCGACAGTGCGGCTGCACTATTGAATATACCTCCAAAGTTAGCCAGATTAGCTCATTTTGTTATCTAGACAGTGATTGAATATGGACCTCATCATTCCTTAGCCTAGCCACTGTGATAAAAGGAACCACCACTTAGGGGGCACAGTAATACAAGTTTGTGGGTTTACATGTGACAACATAGACCAGCACCAGAACCTGGGAATTGTTCTCATCATTGCCCCCCCTGTAAATGTTATTTTACTGTTATCCACGCTATTTATTTTTGCTCTCTCATTTTCCTTTTGCTTTAACCACAATGAGGATAGCTTTCAAATGGACTTCTGCAGATAAAATAGGGCTTTACCTGCAGAAAAGGTTTGTTTTTTTTTAAATTACCCTGCCGATGTATGCATAAAATTATGTGCATATACCCATCTGCGCATAATTTTAAGTGCACTGGTGAGAGGTCTATCCTGCATCTGAACTGCTGCAAGAACTGCCGAGGCCTTCTTAGGTCAACTAAAGTTTCCAGGTATTTTCTTACTCTAATGAATTAACTACAAGTCCCAATATCACCCTTTTAGGGGCAGTTGTTATACTACCCGGACAGCTCCAAATTTCCTGGGAACTTTTTGCCCGCAATCTTTGATCCAATATTCAAGATAAAATTACATGTGTATTTCTACTTTGAAAATTGTGCAAGGAAAAAGTACCCACAGAGATTGGCACCTGTTTTTATTTTTTCTTGTGGGTTCTTTTTCTGATCAAAACCATAATGGTAACTTTCAAACAGCCACGTGGGTGTATATATATGCGTGTATGCCGGCTCGAGCAAATGGACGCAGCCGTTTTATAACATATATATAAGGGTAGATTTTAAAAGGGTGTGCATGGGCGTATATCGGCGCGCTCGCGCGTTATAAAATCAGGGGTCGGCGCGCGCAAGGGGGTGCACAATTGTGCACCTTGCGCGCGCCGAGCCGCGCTGCCTTCCCGCGTTCCCCCTAGCCTGACCTTCCCTCCCCTTCCCCTAACCTTCCCCCCCCCCCCCAAGCCCTACTCTAACACCCCTAAAATCTTAATTTTACCCTTTGCGCCTGCCTGGAGGCCCTTTTTGCAAGCCCCGGGACTTACACGCGTCCCGGGGCTTTACGCGCGTTGCCGGGCCTTTTTTAAAATAGGCCCAGCGCGCGTAACCTTTTTAAAATCCAGCCCATAACGTATATGTGTACATGTACGCACAATTTTATATGGGCACGTGCTTGTGTGTGCAAATGCCGGCTCTACCGCGTAAGTAGGCAAATTTTATTACATACGCAGGCCATTGGAATTACCAGTTTCCCCAGTTCATTCCCAGTTCGCCCAGGTAAAGGCTAGGAATTCCTAATCCCCCTAATTAACCTGCCTCCCTTTCACCCCCAACCCTTCAATCCTCACTTGCTGGCCTTGCCTTTTTACTACACTAGTTACCCACCATCCATAGCAGACGTAAAGATATGCGGACAGGGGCCCCAGCACGCGCTTCGGCAAGTAGATAGTTACCCACTGTTTCAATGCTAAAATCCGGGAACGCCCATGCCCTGCCCAGACTATGTCCACACCCCTCCCCCTTTTTTCCCCCAAAAAGATTTGGGCACATACTGGGAGATTCGCGCGTTTTAAAAAATCCACGCGGCACACACTGTCCCAGGAGATGTGCTTATCTCCCAGCTTTGGCACGGGCTGAGCTCTTAAACCTTTCCCCATATACAGAGTGTTGAAAATCCAAAAACCTTTTTTGGAATAAATGTTTCCATATGCATGCATATTTAAACTCATGCATCTCAGCAACTTTTACTTCCATATACTACTTCCAATTATTATTATTATTATTATTATTGTATATTCATTAATACTTCCAATTTTTTCTGTGTGTTTAATTGACTGGTAGTGATTCTTACCCTAGACCTTTGCTACCTATAAGTTTAGGGAGCTTTTATGTGCACATTTACAAAGAAAACCTGCTCCTGCAATGAGGGATTTCTCATATCTGTGGTTAGACAAAGCTCCTTTGATTAAGAAGGAATGCTCTTAGTATGTTAATGAAAAAGAAAGCCTGAGAATTATCTTAGAATAGTAGTATGGCCACTAGAGGCAAGTCATCTGGCTAGCTCGGAAAAATATGGGAAGACCTTCAAGCTAGGCTTACATTAAGCAGACAAGTGTGCCATACCCAAATTAAAATCAATTGAAATCTATTTAGCTGGGATAAAAAGTCCCCTTCCTCGCTGCAGCTCATCTGATGTGCCAACAGCTCCCAGTGATGAAACAGGTGCTTGTAAATTAATTAGCCTGATGAAACACACCTTAAAATGAATTTCCCAGAACACCCTGGCAGCCAGCCATCTTGGTCCCAGGAGCTGATCAGCATTCTGTAAATATTGAGATTTGATAAAGTAAATGCTGCTCCGGCAGCAGATGGTTGGGAATATTCTGTTGACATTGCCTGCGATTACTTGGATATGAAGACTTTACTTCTCATAGACCTCCTCTGGGAGCCGGTGGAGGACTTGATCTCCTCTCCAGCTATTTGCCTTCTAATTGAAAATCCTTATTCCCAGATGGAGCATAATGCTACTGCTTCAGGCAGCTAGCTCTGCACCGCTTGACTGTTGATACATGGGTAATTGCTTTCAGTAATGCAGGTTAAATGTGACATTTAGTGCTTCGTAAAAAAAAAAAAAAAAAAAAAAAATTATCAAGGCCAAACCGTTTATCATTCTTCCACTTTGGATGTCAATTCTTAAGTAATTCTATATTAATCTGAAGTCTTGCAAAAAAAAAAAGAAAAAAAAGTTGGACAGTTTTAAAAAGGTGAAGGAGACAAGAGACTTTTTAAGCTAACACAATGCATTCCAAATTGACTTCTCAAAAACATTGCGACTATCACCCGCTAGCATTTAACATGTTAGTGAATAATACATAATCCTCAATTAACAAAGTACTTACAGAGATGTACTACTGCGCTGCACCTTTCAGCAGCACAGTTTAAAGAGGAGAGAACCAAAGCAACCATTCCTCACCAGGGTTAGCCTCATGTCAAATATTTAGAGCCTGAACGGTGAATTTTAAAAAGCCCGAAGCGGGCTTCAATTGGGGGGATGCAACGAGGGGATTTCACAAGCCGCCCGAATACGCACGTCCCTGCCGCTGCGATCGCAGCTCGGAGCTTCTCAAAAAAAAAAGGAGAGGGCGTGGCCATGGTCTGGTCTGGTCGGGGCGGCACATGGGCGTTTCAAGACAGGAACCAGAAATGTGCGCGTAAAATGCGATCCGGCGTGCAGCGACGCCCCCTGCCGCGTCACCTTACAAAACAAATAAATTAGTGAGCCATCTCAGAGGACTGGGGGGTAAACTGGCTGTCGAAGCAGGGGAGGGTTTGGAGGACCTAGCTGGTGACCTGGGCGGACTGGGGAAGGAACTGGTAAAACAGGCAATGGCGTCGGCGCGCGTCCCTTTTAAACTTTCCCCCGCTTAGGCAGTAGAAGCGGCTTTTGAGCGCACACGGGCAGGCGTCCACGTAAAATTAGGCGCAGCTGTGCACGCGGCCAGGCTATTTTATACCAAGCACGTGCATTTACGTGTGCATGGTATAAAACGGTTGCCTCCCTGGGCGCGGGCCAACGAACGCACGCACATGTGCCCCCACCGTGCGCCACCTTGAAAACTGCTGTCCCTATCTTGTTTCAAATTGAATCCGCTCGCCTATCCTCCTTCAGGCTAGAATCGTTAGTCTTCTATGTCTATTGGCCTCTGACTATATGTTGCTATTCTAATGTGTTGTACCCTGGCTTGGATGAATTCCTTAATCAAAAAGGGCAGGCAATAAATCCAAATAAATAAATAAACGAATACATAAGAGATAAAAATTCTAGGATATCAGCATAAGCCTGTCTTTTACCATCGATCCTCTGGCATGACCCTTGATGCACAGATGTATACGACTGGTTGAAGGGTCATGCCAGAGGATCGATGGTAAAAGAGAGGCTTATACTGATATCCTAGATAAGGGGCTGCAATTATACAAAGCTATAACAGGAAAATAATAACAATAATTATAAAGTCATCCCTTCATCCCCTTTCCACGTTGGAAGCTGCCTTGCGGTCTGGACGACCGAAAATGCGCCACTTGCTCAGCAATACCATAGGTGACACCCTGGGCTGCCAGCGGACCATGATTTTTGCGTGTACTCCTCGGAGCACCCCCGGGATAATTTTCAAAAAAAACCATATTTAAGTGCACAAATAGGGGGGAGTCATGTGCTTAAATCCTTTTGAAAATTACCCGTCTAAATAGCAAGGTTTTGTATATTCAGCCCCTTCTCCAGCTAGAATTTTTTTTAAGTCATTATCTGGTTAGCATCTAGCTGGATAGAAAACAGGTGTTTTGGGGGTGTTTCAGGGAAGGCGCTAAGCTATCCAGCTAACTTAGCCGATTTTAAACTCTAACCAGCCATGTTAGCTGGATCACGTCAGGCCTGCCACGTGTAGCCGGATAACTTGCTACTTAGATCCATATATATATATATTCAAAAGATATCCTGGTAGGTAGCACTGTTTTTTAAATTTAAAAAAAAAGAGAGAAATGTAATAGGGCCGGTGGTTCGATCCTCTTCTTCACGTACAAATTTTTATTTGGGCCCCTTCGAGCCATGCATCCTCCACCCCCCCCCCCCCCCAATGTGTAACTAACGTCCCCGGGGGCTCGCAGTTCAGGGCACCCCCTCCCCCTTCTCCTATTCTTTTCCTTAAGTTCAGCACTGCCCACCCCCGGCAAGTGGGCAGTAATTTGAGCTGGCACAGGAAGGAGCGGGCCCGGTGACAGTGTGGCCAGGACTTCTGCAAGACTCCAATTTCTCTACAGATTCTTTGATCCCCACTGTACAAAATATGTTTCACAGTGCTGAAAAGCTGTAAATCTCAGCTTTTCAGTCAATTGCTTGCCAGACAAAGAGCTTCAGATAAATCACGACTCATAACTGTCTCAGTGCGAAACAAAGTTATTCACAAATGAAAGCTAAACTCCGAAGGATACCAGAGACAAAGCCCATTTTTTGGCAAAAAAGTAAAAACAAAATGGAAATATGTAAAGATTAAGAATATAAACAAATATGAAAAGGCATATTTAGCTTTCTTTATTAATCCCTTTCTCACATATTCAGGCCGATGCAATACAGTGCGCTCAGCCAAGCGCACTGTTTAACCCACGGTTGGATGTGCTTATAAGAGGACTAGTATGTCCAAAAAAGCATTTCCAAACCCCCATGAAGGTAATTGCTCTCATCACATGCAAATGCATATTGATGAGGCTATTAGCTATTCTCCAATTCAAAAAAAAAAAAAAAAAAAGTACGCCCGTCGCGCACATTTTAACCTGCAAAACTTAACGCCTGCCCGGAGCAGGCAATATTGCGATATTAAGTTGAAGGAACTAAAATCGTAGAATTAAAAAAAAAAAAAAAGTGTGCCGTGGTCACTTTTTCCAACCGGCTGACAGCCACCTCTCCCAGGCGCCCGCTGCTGAGGAGGCGCTAGTGGCGCGCAATTTACCTTAGCAACTCCCTTTTACCATGGCACATGATTTAAGGGCATGGGCACTCAATCATAAGTGCCCATTTAACGTACACCAATATTGCATCAGCCTGATTGTGCCCATGGGAAAAATATTGATAAATTGATTCAGACGTACTATTGTGAAAATCTAGGGCTGGATTCACTAATACCGCCGGGCTCTTTGAATCCCGGCGGTAACGGGGGGCGGTCCTGTGCTAGCCGGCAGCGATCGCACCTCCGCGGTGCGATCGCTGCCGGCGTCACGCCGAATAACTACACCATAAAAGGTGTAGTTATTCAGCACGAAACCGGCAGCGATAAAGGTGCTTACCTTTCACTGTCGGCGCAATCTTCATGGCGTCAGCTCTGGTACCACCCCGACTCCTCCTCTTCTGGGGCTGATGCCGCCCCGACTCCGCCCCCATCCTGGTATCGTGTATGATATGCTTAATAAATGACCCCCCTAGTCTTCTGTGGTGAACATTTTCTGCTTTATCACTGACAGCTGCTTTGACCCATTAGGGCATTTAAATTCCTGAAAGTGCTTTCTGCAAATCAGAAATGCTTTACTTCCATCCATTTTATAAATATATTTATCTATTGTTATCATAATTACTATTATGGATAGAAGAACCTGCTGTAACCTAGCTCATGTTCCATTTTGGATCTTCAAATCAACCATAAAGGCCACCTCAATAATCTCTTATAATTATGTGGAAAAAAAAACTGCTTTAAACATTTCAATATCTAATAGGTGAACAGTGCTAGTTTCATATATTCACTATTTTTAGATACCATCCAAATTACCCAATAGTAAACCAGTTTTAATCATAAACAAACAACCAGCCACCCTTATTATGTATCTGGAGTGCCACAAAAATATGTTTAGTTGTTTTTTTTAATAATTCTTTTGCAATTAAATTCCTATGTTTAATTTCTTATCTCTCCATTAGTTATATATTAAATCACTTAAATTCTAATCTGTTACTTAGCTTCTTATTCTCCCAACATGGCCAAGTTTCAGAGTTAATCCTTCATCAGGGGCAGCAACATGATAAAAACCACTTTCTTATGACAGCGATGTTGTAGCAGCTCCAACAATATTGTTCAAAAATGGTGGATACAAAAATTCTCAAACTTTCAAGTTTAAATATACTACCATGTGACTATAAACCATCCAATAGGCTTCTTTCTAAAACATCATCAAACCAAAAACAGCCAATCCAGTTCTTCATTCAATCCTTTAGGTAACTATAAAGTATGAATCCAATATTGTTCACGGTAATTCAAACGTGCTGGAAAATTCCCCCCTCCTATAGTACCCTCAATTTTCTCAATAACTGTCCATTTAAGTTTATGAAATATATGTTGATATTCCACACAATAGGATACTATGGGAGCGATCAAGGTAGATGTGTTCAATCTAGAACGATGCTCTATTAATTGGTTTGATCGCACGACTGGTACATCCTAAATATACCTTAGGACACAGGCATATCAGTGATAGATTACACCCTCAGATGCACAATCAGAAACAGATTTCCTTGTCACCTGATATCCCGTAACTGGATCCATCCAAATACGTCCTTCAATAGTACTTTCACATAAACTACAATTATTACACTTCCGAAGCTTGCCAATTGTTTTATTGGAATCAGACATAAAAAATAAGAATGGACAATACTATCTTGAATATTAAATCCTTGGGATGTGGCTATTAATGGAAGCTCTATAAAAATATCATGAAGAGCTAAAACATTCCAGTGTTTTTTAATGGATACTATTATATAGGAGTAATGAATAGGCATCAGACAGCTTTCATGGCAGGCAGGCAGAGAGAAGGCAAAGAGGGTTTGCCCTCACGAGCCTCTTCCTTTTATTGTACATTCATACAAAGGCAGATGATGTGTCATTACATGATTGGCTACTTTCCCATAGCAACAGACGAGTCCTTACACTATTGGCTTTGGCTCAGGGGGTGTGCACGGATCATATCATTGGCTGCTGAAATCTACACCTCCTGACTTTGTCCTGCCTCTGACTAGGGAACACCCAGCCCCTCCCCCAGGAATTCAGGGCAGTCAGGTATCCTTTCCCAGGCAGAGACTTAAGCACAAGTGATGCTTTTATTCAGGCAAATGTCAGGGAGAAGGGAAGTTAGTGTTTAAACCCTGAAATGGCTTGCTGGCAAGCGCATATTTCCCACACTATTATAGCCGAAGTAAACATACTTAGTTGCAAAACACACACCAACTGATCATTTTCCTTCTTTGCTTTGTATTTTAACAATTCATTAAGATCACAATATTTCGCTCACTTATAAGCTTACATAATATCCCTCCAAGGATATCCCCGATGTCTAAATCTCTCAATGAGTAACTTAGCTTGCACTTCAAATTCCTCACTCGTAGAACATATGCGGCGTATACGAAAAAAATTGGCTCACTGGTAAACATCTCTTGGATCACGGCAGCTCAGCATTGAGCTTTGTCCAGCACACAAAGTTGCTTTGACCTAGAAAACTGAATCTGCTTGGCTGGTTTGGACTCCTTACACTTATGTGTGGGAGAAGGGGGAAGAGAGTGAAGAGGAGACAAGAAATGTGAGAGGCAGTCAAGCGTGGAGGGGTCTTCTGAGTAACCTGAGTCTTCATCTGAGTCTTCTGAGAAACCTGAATCCTTGTCTGAGTCTTCCAAGTTCCAAGTCTTCGTCTGATCCTTTGAAGTTCCAAGGCCTTGTCCTGTTCCTGCCCTCAGCCTCCATCTGGCCTCACGCACTTGCCATTTCCAAGCTGCGGGTCCGGAAGGGCTACTGAGTGGCTGGAGGGCTACTCTTGTGACCAGCATTGCGTTGCTGGGTCACACTGGTGTGTGTGTAGGTCCAGCAGAGGGCTGACCCTGCCTTGTTCCTGCTCTGAAGATCCTTGCCTTAGTTCCAGTCCTGCTTGTTCCTGCTCCGCCTGTGCTTGCATGCTCTTACCTCCCACGGTGTGCCTTGGGGCTCCTCCCTGAGTCATGCCGAGGTCCAGGGGCTCACGCTCTCCCATGAGCTAGTGACCGTGCTTCCGCACTCTCAACATCAGCCATAGGCTGTGCCCGCATCAGGACCCGCAGGCCTCGCGGTTGCAACAACAGTGTTATCCCCCTTCTGAAGTTTGACAGTGTAACCACTCCCCCTTCAGCTTGCTTTCCATGATCATGTGACTTGTCAGTTTGGCGCCATTTTCATCTAATATTTAAATTCTCTTCCCGGAAGCACCATTAGCTATGCTGTTCTTTTGTCTCTGAAACCTTACAGTCAAGGTGAGATAGCTGTCTTTGTTTTTATAATTGTATAAAATGGTTAGATGTTTTTCACTTTGTACCTCTTTGCAATATGTTAAAGACATTTATGTTGTCACTATATATTTTAGATATATTTTTGTTGTATTATGCTTTTTGCCTTCTGCCTGTCCAGCTATTTTATTTTGTTTTATCTTTATTCCTAGTGTTGTTCCCTCCCGACGCAATTAAGCGAAACAAAGCCCCTGTCAGGGGCCCGCTAATTTGCAATTTCATCTTTGAGATGCAAGTCTGCATATGTTACTTTAGTAAACCTATTTTTCTGGAGTAAAAATCTAGACACGCTAATGGGGAAATATTCAAACGCATTTACACACGTAAAACTGGGTTTTACGTGTGTAAATGCACTTTACCTGTGAAAGTGGGCTTTTGAAAATTGCTGCAATATATGGCATTGAATAGGCCATAAGTTATACACAAGTAAGTTTACTTAACGCGGGTAAATGGCTTTTGAAAATTGTTATAATAGTATGCTGCATTTTCACACATTACTCCTTTGAAAATTACCTCCCATGTTTTTTCCCCAAACCTCCTATCAATTTTCCAGAACCGTAAGCATCTAGTCTGTACACACTGGCATTTGTCACAGTCTGAAAAAAAAAAAAATAGGAATAGTACTCCTATCTGAACTAGAGAAAATGAAAAGTAGCAATGGAATTGCAGGGCATAGCAATATGAAGGGTTGATTTGTACCGTGACGAGATCAAACAGGACAATGCCAGTTTTATTATAGCCCGAGTCTAGCTTCCCAACCTGCTGCAGTATTGATGTCACTTTATTTGATGGCTCGCGTGATGCTTTGTCAGATTATGGCATGAAATATAGCAATGGTGACACTAACACTAGAGTCCTGATCTCATTCCTGCATTCGTTCAGGTTCACGTACCACATTCGGAAGTTCTCAAATTTTTGTTGCTATGTTGTTACGATGGTGGCTACTTCTTCTCCTCCAACGCTATTCCTCCACCACTGCTATTTTTTTTCCTGCACACCACCCTAGATTATATATCTCTGCACTCCTGTACAACTGAACAACTACTGGTGGGTTACCTCACTGCATTACATTTTCTTTTTTTTATATACAATCAGGATTTGCTTGTTTCTATATCAGCTAACACAGGCTGCCACCAGAGAAATAGTATGGAATTCGACTCACTCAAAACCGGTCATTTTCTCAGAAACTAGTAAAGCCAAGTATAAAATAAAATAAATCACACAAATACATTACCGTGTACTTAAGAATTATTTGCTGTTTTGTAATGCACTGCCCCACACAAAATATGGGTTAATTTCATAAACCTTTTTTTACCAAATAGATACGGAATGGGAAAAATCCAGGGAGCCCACATTTCAAACCTGTCCACAGTACAGCATTTGCAAGTGTAAGTGGAAATGTGGAGATTAATGCTTCTTTTTTATATACTGAGCTGCAGGAACTGCACCGTTTATAAGATACTGCATCTTCAAAAGTTATGTGTGTGTATGTTTCAGTACACACCTATTTCCAATGCAAGGAAATGTATACTTAACATAAGATCAGAAGGATTGCCATACTGTGTCAAATCGCACTATGCTGTCTCTAAAAGTGGTGATTCCTGGTCACAAGTATTTGGAAAAATCCCAAACAGTAGACATGCTGCCAATGCCCAGAGGTACACAGCATTTGTCCCAGTACAGATCCCTGAGGCGCTCCACTGTTTACCTTTCTTCATTCAGAAAATTGATCATTTTGTCCTATTTTCTACTGTCTTATCTTTTAACCAGTTTGTAATCCATATCAGGACAGTGCCTCCTATCCCATGACTTTTAGATTTCCTCAGGAGTCTCTCATGAGGGACTTTGTCAAACACTTTGTGAAAATCCAAATACATTATAGCCACCAGCTTACCATTGTTCACATTGTTTCTTAACCCCTTCAAAAAATAAAGCAAGACTTCCCTTGTGAAAATCCATGCTGCCTTTGTCACATTAAACCGTGTCTTTCTATGTGTTCTGTGATTTTGTTTTTTAGAATAGTTTCTATGATTTTTCCTTGCACTAAAGCCAGACTCACCAGTCTATAGTTTTCCAGATCACCCTGGAGTCCTTTTTAAAGATCAGCATCACATTGGCCATACTCCAATGTTCAGGTTCAATAAAAAAATGTTATAATAAGTTATAAAAAGCTAGAAATAGATCTACAATTTCATTTTTGAGCTCTGTCAGAGCTCTGAGATGTAAACCATCTGGGCAGCCGATTTGCTTCTCTTTAGTTTGTCAGTCTACCCAATTAAATCTTCCAGGTTCACCGTGATTTATTTCAGATCTTTTGAATCATTATCATTAAATTCCCAACAAATAGATAATAGAGATAGTGTCACAACAAGTAATACTAAGCATAAACAATTTCAATATAATTTTAAAGTGGAATGTCCGCAAGCCGGGATAATTTTGAGTCTTGCTTGTTCGTCTGTACTTTATCTGAAGCAGTCAACCCAGAGCTCTCAATCATTCATCCCAGTGAGGTATAATATCCAACAGGAACTAGCCAAAACATCAACTAATGTCAAGGGCCCCCACATTTCAGTGCATTCAGATACATTTCATACATATTCATCGTGGATCCCCTGGTAACCCGACTGGCTAGGGGTCTTCCAGGACAGGTTTGGGAACCACTGGGCTAGAGCATTCAATTTACTTAATGTCCTCTCTCCAGTTATTAAGTCAAATCTGATCACATTATAATCAGTGTTGCCAAGTGGCCCCATCACTGTTAATTCTCATACCAAATCCTATGATCCACTCTCGCTGTTATTGGTTCCTGGACCAGCTGTTTCATGAAGCAGTCATTTAATTTCATCTACAGATTTTCCCTCACTAGCATGCGCCCTGATGTGACGTTTACCCATTCAGTTTTTGGATAATTGAAATCACCCCCGTACGGGGGTTCCGGACCGCCGCTGAACGACCTCCTGCAGTCGATCTCCTGCCGGCGCCATTTTCCGTACGGAAAACGATTCGCGGCAGGAGATCGCTCCCGGACCCCCGCTGGACCCCCAGGGACTTTTGGCCAGCTTGGGGGGGCCTCCTGACCCCCACAAGACTTGCCAAAAGTCCAGCGGGGGTCCAGAATGACCTCCTGCAGTCGAATCGTGTTGGTCTATGGCCGCCGCCATTTTGCGGCCGCCATTTTGCAAAATGGCGCCGGCTGAAGACAACGCAATTCAATTGCAGGAGCCCGTTCCGGACCGCCGCTGGACCCCCAGGTAATTTAAAGCATTTGGGGGGGGGGGGGTCGGGAGGGTGGGGGATTTAATTTAAAGGGTCGGGGGTGGGTTTTAGGGGGTTTTAGTGTGCCGGTTTTCCTGCCATTGGTTTAGGGCAAGTAAGTACTTCCTCCCAAAGTTGATGAAGTATTAAGGCATTTGGGGTGGGGGATTTAATTTAAAGGGTCGGGGGTGGGTTTTAGGGGGTTTTAGTGTGCCGGCTCACGATTTTAACGATTTTCACGATATTTTAAACACCCAAACGGCAACAATACGATTCCCTCCCCCTCCCAGCCGAAATCGATCGTTAAGATGATCGAGGACACGATTCACATCTCTAGAAAACAGACAGAACCTCACTAAATACAGAATAGAATAGAGAGACCATAAAGTATAAATAGAAATATGCAGACAAAAAACAAACTGGAAATCACAACAATTGGTTTAAGGAAGGTAATATATAAATATAGCATAACAAGCCAGACTCCATATGCAGTGTTACAATGAGAAAAAAAAACACTCCTATGCCTCATAAAACAAATCATAAAATCAAGAAATATAAAACATCAATCACAATAGCAAAATCATACTAATAAAATGAATAAATATTTCAAAACAGCTGATGAAGAGTATAGCCAATAACTAAAAACTCATATAAAAATGTATAAAAGTTCCAAACACCAATAAAATATTTGAAAATAGCTGAATCATCAAATAATAATTCAAATGATTAAGAATTTTAAATCCCCTTCTCTCCATAGCTGGGGAATTTTAATTCCAGTTACCCTGAGATTGTCATGGATTAATCAGGGTTCAGGGATGTGAACAAACTCTCTCTCTCTCTCATATACACACATACTCACTGACACACTTATTTACACATGCTTACTGACACAAACAGACACACGCACTCATGCTCACTGACACACTGACTTAATTAGAAAAAAATAAGTTTTTACTTACATTGGTGATTAGGGGTATCCAGGCAGGACCCCAGAAGAACAGCTTCTCAGTGGCCAGTTAATGCTCTGGAGATGTTCCTTGTGTGTGAATGGACAGGCCGTGGCTTGAGAATGAGGAGACCAGTGGCACAGAGAGCAATAGGAGACCTTGAAGCAGGTAGGAGGTCTGTAGCTAGCTCCCACCAGGTGAGGCAGAGAAGGTTTGAGAGGATGTGACTGGAGTGTTTCCCACCATTGATGAAGATGGGAGTAGTATCTTAGAGCAGTGAAAGCAGGCCCAGGGAGCAGCTGCCACTGCCACCACAGCTGAAGATAGTGAAGGGTTTCTCATTTCAGTGGAAGCAGGTGGAGGGAATTGCTGTCATCACCACAGCTGAAGGGAGGGGGGTTGAGAGTAGAAGGAGCAGGCCCAATGAGTCACTACTACCACGTGGAGAAAATCAGAGCAGGCAGGAGTGAGTAGAGGAGGCTCTTGTTCTGTAAGAAGAGTTGCTGTGGTGCCTAATGTTGGTCACAGCAGCTCCACAGTGTTGCGTCCGTTGGTCGCAGACGGCTGCGACCGCTCTGCATTACCTCTTTTCGTCCCTATTCTCTCTCCTTGGGAAAGATGACTGCCTTCGGTGCCGAATGCTGAAGGCCTCGGCGTCTCCATCTTAGCATGGGCGTTCCAATCTGCCATGCTCACTCCCGTGGCCTCCTAGGGCGCTCGTGCACACATCTCCTACGCTCAAATACACGTCATGGCGGGAACCTTTTGTTTA
This sequence comes from Rhinatrema bivittatum, assembly GCF_901001135.1. Lineage (NCBI taxonomy): Eukaryota > Metazoa > Chordata > Amphibia > Gymnophiona > Rhinatrematidae > Rhinatrema > Rhinatrema bivittatum. The sequence goes on from NC_042619.1 coordinate 356,026,002, forward strand.
TACCGAATTTGTTTATTGAATTTGTTTTTAGATTTTTGTGTCTAGATTTTTGTTTTATTGAAGTGTTTTTATTTGATTATGTATGTTTTAAATCTGTAAACCATTTTGACTAAATTTTATTTGAAAAAGCGGTATACAAACATTTTTAAATAAAATAGATAAATTATAAATACCTCCAGGTATATCAAAGCCTCCGTTTCGCTACAACCTTTGAGTTAGCGAGGACTTCGGTTTAGCTACTCTGACCGCTCTAAGCTGCACGCGTAGACGCTGTTTTCATTCCAAGGGCCTCGCTCCTCTAGAAACTCTAGACACCCGCTCCTTGGAGGTCGCTCACTTCCATTCCTTGGGGGTCTTTCTCTCTCTTCTACATTTCAGGATATCGGACTATCAGCTACTCGCTCCTCGAGGGCCTACCAGCCTATGTATCCTGCACCACGGACCTTCGGTCCCACCATCTCATCATCAGGAAGACGCCTACATTCCTGTGAGTATCTCTATGATCTGGTGCTCCAACTCCACCCACCAGCTGTGGCGTTACCCGTTCTGTGGGCTCCTGCCTATTGTGAACATCTGGGTGAGATTCTACATCCGAGCCTGTTGAACGAATTGGCACCTCGCGGATACCAGTGCCTTACCTTCCTGCTTACATCATCTATCTACAGCAGTACAATAAAGCCCTCCATCCATCCTGTCTCTGCTATATTGAGTTCAGCCTATCACTGCGGTTCCCCACAGGGCCCTTCCCTTGGGCGGAGTCATCTCCATAGCGACCAAGGGTCCACAATGCCACAAACACAACACACAGGTTATGGGACCATTCTAATCACCAGCCACATCACTGGTCTGACTGGCCCACTGGGGCATGCCTGAAGCCCTGATAGGCCAATCCGATCTGAATGTACAAAAAATATGACATTTCCTACAGATATAGTAGGAAATTACTATCCAATTTCAAACTTTCTGACTACAGCAAAATTTAATAGGAAAAAGTGTGCTTAAATGATTATGTCAAAAAATGTAGTTTTGATGTTAACTAATATGGCTTTCAGAAATCTCCAAGTACAGATTTATTACTGTTGTATCTATTAGACAAATTGCATGTAAGGTGACTGGGATATTATTGCTGTTGGACATCAGTTCTGCATTTGAGAAGATTCCACAAGATAAATTTATTAACAAATTACAGCATTTTGAAATCGGGGAATAGTATTATTGTGTTTTAAATAATTTATAATGGAATGAAGACAATATGTGAAAATAGAACCAAATTGCTCAGATTGGTTTATGACAAATAGTGGTATACCTCAGGGGTCATCACTATCCCCAATCCTATTTAACATTTATTTAAGTTCATTAGCAGACTTTTTTAGTGTTGTGCATGAAGTGGATCCTTGGCCTAGGGCAGGGTTCGTCCAGCCCTCTGGAGGGCACCTGCCACTAGGAGGTGGAATACAAGAGGAGATGGTCTCAGCTGGGCCTCACAGGATCTCAGCAGAGACAGTTCGGAGTAGGCCCACCACCACAAGGTTGCACGGTTATTGTCCTAGGAAGAAGACCGGAGGTCATGGGAGGCCATCAAGAGGAGTCCATATGGAAAGCAAGGGTCGGCAACAAGAGATCAGTCCAGAGTAGTTAGCCAAGGCATGGTCGGGTTCCAGAAGGCAATCAGCATAGTCAGGTCACAGGGATAGGTCCGGGCAGGTGGCAGGCAAGAATGGTCAAGGAACAGGCAAAAGTTCAGTACCGAGAAGACAGTCCGGGGGTACTACCTTGGAAGGCATGACATGTAAGTCACTGAAGACACAAGGATGCAGGAACTGAAGGCACTTGGAGAAGACACTGAAGATACAAGGACGCTGGAACTGAAGGCACTTGGTGACGACACTGAAAACACACGGATGCTGGAACTGAAGGATGCTGGAACAGATGGCACTTGGATCAATAGCCACCAGAGTGGCAACCTGGCGAGGGATCAACCAGAGCAAGTGTTCTTCCGGATCTGGGTCCCAGCCATCACGGGAGCAGATGCCGGACGGAACAGAAGTCCCAGGAAGCGGTCAACCAGGACATGGGATCCGGAGCAAACACTGAACCAGGAGCAGTAGGATGACCCAATTCCAAGGCGAGGACTGAATGGAAAGTGAGCCCTTTTGAAGGGCTGAGAGGTAATTCTCTGGGAGGAGCTTGCAGGTGGGGCCCCAGGGACCACACCCTCACTGTCCCTTTAAATAGGGAAGAGAGCCGCGGGCCTGCCCCTTAGGAGAAGTTGTAGCAGGGAGCAGGACCCTGGACAGTGATGTCCCTGCCGCAGCTGTGCAGAAGGAGCTGGAGGAGGACCGTGGACAGGCCCTGAGGTATGCGGTGGCATCCAAGCTGCTGAAGAGGAATCAAGGGCAGCTCCAGCTGCAGGAGAAGTCCCAGCTTCGATGGCCTCCGGGCCGCGAAGCGCACAGATTCACCAGCAGCTTCTTGCTGTATTAGGGAAGGCCCAGCATGGCTCCTGCCGTGCCGGCAAGATGGCGGCCGGGCCGCAAGGACCCTCTGTGTTGGCAGCTCCTGCCGTGGGCAGGAGAAGGCAGGCTGCAGCCTTACCAGGCCACGGGACGGCAGCGACTTGTGGCCACATCGCAACATTTAGGTCATTGGGTCTTCTGTACTTTTTAATTTAAATGTTTATTAAAATTTTCATTAAAATACATGAACAAATTCCTTAAAAGTGATAATTGCTTACATACTTGAAAATTTATAAACATCTTAATGCATATTAAGTAATTTTGTGAATAATTCTTTAAAAAATACCCTATCACCTCCCACCCCCTTAGTAAACTCCCACTCCATTCCCATCCTAACCCTAATTTGATTTAACTAAAGGATTTAATATGAGATTATGATTCGTTATCTATGGCACAAATTTTGTGCTAAGACATTTTACCCCTAACTCTTAATGGCAAAGATATCATGAAAGGTTTCAAAATGCTTTGGAAATTTGCCCACTTTCTAGAGCCATCTTCCTTTGCTGAAATCCATTCTATTACTAGCACTTTCCATAGCTGACAAACTATGTGTCCTCCACCCATTGGATCACTGTACTTTTTTTTTTATTTATTATTATTTTTATATACTGACATTCATCTCAATTGAGATATCACACTGGTTTACATGCAGGTACTTCCCTATCCCCAGAGGGCTTACAATCTAAGTTTTTTTTGTACCTGAGGCAATGGAGGGTAAAGTGACTCGCCCAAGGTCACAAGGAGTGACAGTGGGACTTGAACCTTGGTCTCCTGGTTCATAGTCCACTGCTCTAACCACTAGGCTATTCCTCCTCCCTTTTTTGTAATAAGCATGCTCTTACAAACTAACAAGGCAAGATATTTATTTAAAAAAAGTGAAGTTTTCAGTTTGATCAAAGATATGCAGTAGGGATAGACTTGGTAAGTGAGCAATTAACCATTACAATAGCAGTAACTACAATATGGTTCCAAAAATCTGAAATTTTAGGGCTTTCCTATATACAATGCAGATAAGTATCTTTAGAACACTTGCATTTGCATTTGTAATTCCTGCTTTAAAGGCTTTATCTAGGTGAATATATAATTTATTCACAATTTTGTAATGTATTTTCTAGAGCAATGCATTCTTCATGACTTTTTTGGCAAGACAAACCCCTTTCTGTATCATATCTATGATTAAACCTTTCACTCCTTCCTCGTTTCATCTCATAACTGTACTGGATGATTGCTCAACTAGCTAGTGGCTGTTTAGAAACTTATAGACCTGAGAGATAGAAAGGCCTTCTTCAGCATTTTGTACTTTTTATATGTGAAGGATATACAGTTTTTTTATATCGTGTTCTGTAGATGGGTTTTTCTGGTGTAATGTTTGGAAACTGTATGTCATTGATAAACGACTGGTTGAGGTTAAATGGTTTAAGTCTAAATATTGCTAAAACAATTTTGTTGTGGATTGGGAAATGGTCCTCGTCACCAGGGTTTATTTATTTATTTTTAAAATTTGTTTTGTATACTGCTTATACAATGTGGTTAGATCAAAGCGATTCACAGAAAGTACATTCATAATAAAACATAACCAGTATAAGATCACAAATAAAATAAGATAAAACAATAATCACACATTAAAATGAGATATAAACAAGAACAAAAAACAAAAATATACCACAACACTCATGGAAGTGAGAAAAAAAAAGAGGACTAGATTGAACGTATTCTACTGGTGCCTGTTTGTAAGCAAGGGTGCATGAGAACGCTTTTAAGTTTTTCTTAAATTCTCTTGAGTTTATTTGAAGCCTGAGGTGATCTGGAATAGAGTTCAAAGGATAGGGCCTGCCACTGAAAAGGCGTGTCATCTGGTAAGATCAAGCTTAGCTGTCCAAACAGAAGGGACCAAGAAAACTTTTGTTCAAGGAGCGAAACTGTCTGGAGGGCTGATACAAATGAAGAGAGGTGTATAACCAGATGGCTGATCTCTTGTGAAGGAGATTATGGATAATCGAAAGAATTTTGTAGTGTATTCAGAATGAAACTGGAAGCCAGTATAAAGAGTGAAGAACTGGGGTAATATGATCTCTAAGTTTAGAACTTGAAAGAAGACGAGCAGCATTGTTTTGTACTAAATAAAGAGGATGTAATGCAAAGTCTGAAAGACCTAAGTATAGAGCGTTACAATAATCTAGCCCTATAAGAATCAGGGCTTGTAACACTGAATGGAAGTCAGTGGGATATAGCAATGGTTTTATGCATTTCGGTATATGAATCTTATAGTATGAATTTTTTTCCACAGAAGAAATATTATGGTACATGGCAAGTTCAGAGTCTAAAACAATGCCTAAAAGTTATGCACTTTGGTGGACATGGCAATGGAGTGGTTGTCAAAGGTGAGATGAGATGGAGGATGACAGGAAGACTGAGAAATGGTGGATAGATGTAAAATTTTGGTTTTGATGTGTTAAGTTTAAGGCAGTTATGAGAAAGCCAAGAATCAATAGACTTACTACAGAGACTGACAAAAGAGTATTGGATCAGGAAGAACTATAGGGAATGAAAAACCGAATGTCATCTGAGTATATTTTATAATTTACATCTAGGCCAAACAGAGGGAAGTGCAGGTAATTCAATAAGTCCCCTCAACTTCAGATTCTTTTCATCAAAGGTTTCTTTTTATTTTTACATCGGCAGCTCCATTGCTTAGACAAGCACAGAATTTAAGAAGGGTCCCCCGACACGGACCCGTGTTTCGCCAAACCCGGCTGCGTCGGGAGGGACAAGCATTTAGAGACAGGGATTCTTCAACTTTTAATCACTGTGCTGATATTTGCTTTGCAGCTAGGCCATCTAGAAGGCGACAGAGGGAAAATAGGTAGATATTAAAGAGAATGGCTAACAAGGAGGAATCTTGAGGGACACCAGAGGGGATTGTGAACCAATTAGAACTATGAGGATCAATATTTACCTGTTGAGGACAATTAGACAAAAAGGAAATGAACCAGTTAAGAACAGTGTCATATATGCCAATTGACTGTAGGCCTGTGATGAGAATGCGGTGGTCTAAAGTATCGAATGCAGCGGAGATGTCCAGTAGGACCAAGATATAGTCGGCATTGGAATCAAACCTACATAGTAGAGTGTCAAATGAGGATAAGAATAGGATTTTAGTGCTGTGACCCATGCTGACGTTGTGTTGGTTTGGGTGAAGAAAAGCATTCTCACTGCTATAGTCTGTTAGTTTATGTAAGACTACTGATTCTATAACCTTGGCTAACAAGGTTAAAGAAGCAATGAAGTGAAAATTGTTGAAGTCAGATAGATCTACATTTTTTTCTTAAGGATTGTCAGTATGTAGGTTTGTTTTAATGTGTCAGGAAAGGTACCAGAACTGAGAGAGAGGTTGACTAATTGAGCTAGGTTAGGGGGAAATATGATCACATATGGCTTTTAGAAGATGGTCTGGACAGGGATTAAAAGGACTAGAGGAGACTTTCATCTTTGATGAAATGCTAGATATAGTTACAGAGTCAATGTCATTAAAGGTGGTCCAATTACTACTAACTCAAGGTAGGTTGGATTTGGGAATAGGCAGGTGGGAGAATTCATCAGAGATTTTAATGACTTTGACCCTAAAATGCTGTGCAATCTTGTTACAAATTGAATTATTGATACTGTCAAAGATATTTAGTTTCAAATTTGGTAAGGATTTGATGATGTTGAAGAGAACATCAGGGTTACCATTAGCAGATTGAATTTTATTTGCGTAAAAGGATTTCTTAGCGGAACTAATCTGTTTTCTATATTTGTGCAAGCATGCAAAAAAAAAGCATTTTTGCCCTCGGGAGTGGGTAGTTTGCACCATCATTGTTCAAGACGCTGGAGTTCAGTATTTAATGTTTTTAATAGGGGAGTAAACCAGGGGGCACTAGGTTTGGATCTTAGAGAACAGCGTTTTTTAGGCGCAATGGAGTCTAAAGTGTGGGTAATGGCAGAATTCCAGTCTGAGACTGAGCAATGGATATTGTCATAGGTAAGAGCAGACGTTTGGAATTAAGGCTTCAGAACTCACCTGTTTTCTTTTAAAAAAAAGGTTTTAACCTTCTGAAATGAATTGTCGGGTTTACATTAATGTTTCCTGAAATCATGATTAAGAAGAGGTCTGACCATGATAAGCAATCTAAGGTTATTTTAACAGAGGAAAGGTAAAAACAGAGGGGATTGCAAAAAATGAGGTTGAGAGAATGACCATGCTTGTGCGTAGGCTTATCAATTAACTGTTCCCATCCCAAACCAGCCATTGCCTCAAGAAAATAAGAGACAGTGGGAGGAGGAGGATCCATGTTAACGTGAAGATTGAAATCACCAGCTATAATAGTCTGTGATAGATCCACAGGCAAAGTAGCTAAAGTTTCCAGTAAGGGGAATAAATCAGAGTTTAGTAGTCTGGGTGGACAGTAAACAACACAAAGGTTGACAGGTTGAGATGAGCAGAATTTCATAAGGACTTTAAAGTCAAGGCCTTCTTACAGGGAAGCAAGAAGGCCTTGATAATAGCAAGTAAACCTCCCCCTCGACGGTTAGGTCTGGGTTCAGAAAAAGCAAGATAATCAGCTGGACATAAATCATTAGTAATTATAGAGTCATAGTCATGGAGCCAGGATTCAGAAATTAGAACACAGTCAGGTTTTTGCAATGAAATTAAATCATAAATGATGGGTTCCTTTTTTCTGATGGACTGTACATTAAATACGAATAAAGAAATGATCGTTAGCATTATAGTGATAGATTTAACTGTTATAGATATAGGAATCACAAAATTTCGTGAAATTTAGATTTACAATGGTAATGGCTAAGGTTGCCATATTTGCCTTGTTCTAGCATTGTGTAGAACTCCATTGCATTAGAGTAACGTTAACAAGGTCACCTGAATAGTGGCAAGGAGAGGGATCCTGCAGTCTGAAGGGGATGCAACAGGATTGTACGAAGGGGCGCACAAAGGGGCATGCCCCTTTGTCACACTCCTTCGGCGCGCAATGCACCGGCATGCGGCACCTCCGGCGGTGCACCAGACTTCTTATGCTGTTGCCCAGATGATGTCACAGGTAGGTGGGACAAAAGGACCTGCATGACACAGGATGCTGCAGATGGAAGAGAGCAGTGAAACGAGTCCAGACAGCAGGGCTCCCAGGTAGACAGAGAGCTGGTGGAATCAAGAGACAGATAGCCACTCCAATGGCGCACCAGGCTTCTTATGCTGGCACCCAGATGACAATTGCATCCAAAAACTGCCCGGTCAATGTATCTCATAACATCTAATCAACAAAACATCACCAACAATCAGGAACTTATTTTTTGTTATTGGATCGTTAGTTGGGAAACACTGTAAGCAGAGGAAGAGTGACAACACTGAAAAGTAAATAAAAGTTGAAGTATTGCCCTTGATGAAGCATTTAAGAAACACAAGCCGTGTCGGGCAGATGGACATATGATCACTCCTTCAGCGTTTTGTCGCCTCAAGCTTTAAAACGATAAGTGTCATTCACTATATAATTTTAAAATAATGTTTAACCAGACCAATGATTATAAAAGTTGAACAACCACATATGAAAATACCCAGGTGGTAAAATACTATTGGGAGTATTTTCCAAAAATTGGAAGTTGCTCCCGTATAATATATGAGGTCTGGTTTCACATAACAAAAAAATAAGTTCCCGAATGTTGGCAGCCAGATGATGTCACAGGTGGGCAGAGTGGGCAGAGTGGGAGGACCCACGTGGCACATGATGCTGCAGGCGTAGGAGAGCAGCAAAATGAGTCCAGACAGTAGCAGCAGGGCTCCCATTTAGACACCAGGAGCTGGTGGAATCAAGAGGCAGATAGCCATTCCAATGGTGCTCCAAGCTTCTTAAGCCGACGCCCAGATGACATCACAGGTGGGCAGGGTGGGAGGACCCACACAGCACTTAACATTTGAAGGTTTTCAAATACCTTTATATATGAAACAAGGAATCTTGCTATAACCATGGATTCTAAATTAACAATGAAATCTTACATCAAGAAAGTACTTCAAACCACTTTCTACAGGTTAATGCTGTTGCAACCACTTAAAAGCTTTACTTCCAATGGAGCTATTTAGATCTGTTTTACGGTCGCTGTTGTTTGGTCAAATTGACTATTGCAATAGTTTTTCTCCTAGCACAAGCAGGATGGAAGTCCTCACAGAAAATGTCATAATGCCTATGTATTGCTCCATGGTGAGACTGTGCCTTAATACTGTGTACAATTCTGATCGCTGCATCTCAAAAAAGATATAGTTGCAATGGAGAAGGACAACCAAACTGATAGAGGGATGGAACAACTCCTCTATGAGGAAAGACTAAAGAGGGTAGGACTGTCCAGCTTGGAGAAGAGACGGCTGAGGGGGGATATGATAGAGGTGTTTAAAATCATGAGAGGTCTAGAACGGGTAGATGTGAAGCAGTTATGTACTCTTTTGGATAATAGAAGGACTAAGGGGCACTCCATGAAGTTAGCATGTGGCACATTTAAAACTAATCAGAGAAAGTTCTTTTTCCTTGATTTATAAATTATTATCCCAATTAAGTGGACAGGAGAACATTTTTCGCAACAAGACTAAATCAGCGTATTAGATAAAAAGGGAGTAACCCAGCCCTTATCAATAGATTGTTGTCTCCTTGTAGGTCATTACCAAACTACCAGTAAATACACCAAATAAATGTCAACATTAATTAACTAATAGCTCATAATAATAATACTAAGATACAGTCAGCAGTCCAGCAATGAGATGGAAGCCTTCCAATCTTTTGCACCGACTGTCACATGTACAATTATCTACCAGTTGGGGAGAGGTTGTATGTGTGCACTTGATGCTAAGAGCTCCTCGTTTTCAGAAATGAATTTGATCTCTAGACCTAGTGGAGCTGAGGCAGATAGGCAGGTATATAGAGGAGACCTTCAGGGACATAGAGGTAAAGTCCCAACTCCCTACCCCTGTATCCTCACCCCCCCCCCCCTTCTTCAACATTCACCCATAATAATCCCCCCCCCACCTCCACTCACTTCCTCACCACCCTCCCTCAGCTCACGCCCTCCAATTCTACCCCCCTTCCCTCCCTCTCCACCACTCCCCCTCCCATAAAGACCTCTCACCCCTCACCCCCCCATAAAGACCCCTCCGCGAGCCTCCCACCTCCCCCGCCTCCACTTCCCCTCCCTCCATCTTCCCACACAATAACACCCTCTCCAAACCTGACACAAGCCACATTGCTTTGATCTAGACTGTTATAAATTGTTCAAACACCACATTACGATGTCACCCCGACGCAATGTAAATTGTCATAAATCCTTGTTGCAATGTAAAATGTTTTTGTTTTAAACTCTCAAATTACCTCATTACTATGTAAACCCATATTCAGATTATGACATTATAAATGTTACTGTGATTTGCTACTATCCTATATATTTTAAATTGTTATAATTTATACTCATCTCCTTCGTTGCTAGTCAAGTTACCATGTTAAATGTTACAATGTAAAATAAGGCAAGTTACCATGTTAATTATTTCATGTAAAATAAGGCAGACCCTGCCCTATTCACTGAGTTATATGTAAACTGATGTGATATCTCGATCTAATGTCGGTATGTAAAAGCAAATAAATAAAATAAATTAAATAAATAAATAAATAAATAAATAAATAAATAAATACATTGGAGAAAATACTTTTTCACTCAATGCACAATTAAGCTTTGGAATACATTGCCGTAGGATATGGAAAAGGCAGTTAACATGGCTCAGTTTAAAAAAGGTTTGGACAAGTTGCTGGAGGAAAAGTTCATAAACTGTTATTAACCAGATAGACCTGAGGAAAACCACTACCTATCCCTGAGCATACATGACATGGAATCTATTTGGCATCTTGCCAGATACTTATGACCTGGATTGGCCACTGTTGGAAACAGGATACTGGGCTTGAAGAACCCTTGTTCTGACCCAGTTTGGCAGTTCTTATGTTCTCCCCAAGGGACATATTCAACCCCCACTGGCAGCTTGCACGTACTTTGCACCCTTAGGTCTGCAAGCAAAATTTCAAATGAAAACTCATCACAGGGTTTCCCTTTGAAATTCTGGATGGGCAGAAATCCGTGGGCACTCCCTGCATGGGAGGAAGAACAAACTACATTCCGAAAAGTGCAGATAGTGATTTGAAAATGAAACCATAACACATACTTTCCTTCCCCCCCAACCTAACTCTACCCTTGTCTCCTCACAGGCCAAAATATACTAGGGATGTGAAACAGTCTTTGTCCGTTGATGTGCACTAAAGGAGACAATATTTATATTGCAATTTTGCATAGATGGAAATGCTTTTACTCTCGTAAAAGAAAGAAAGAGGTGTAAAGACTAAGAAATAACCAGGACAAAGAGATAGTGAGAGTGAAGACGTAATAATGTAAGAGAACAGAGAGCGAGAAAAGAAAATTTCAGAGATTTAGGATACTTAACAACGACCATTAATGTGTGCAATATTTTAAGTGGCCTTAGCATATCTACTACTCCGCGATCCCAATATCATTTTCCTATCTCGTTTGAAATACATTTTGGCCTTATAGACAGACAATATGCTAAGTAACCTATTCCACAAAAGAAACATTTTTTTATTATTATTTTTTTTATCTTTCTGTGAACATTCATTTTATTTTTTTACCAAGTTAGTCTTTTATATTGGCCCTATGTATTCTATGAATAATGCAATCAGTAAACAACATTGTCATATAGCAAATGCAAAAGGAATGTCTTAAAATGTGAAATAAAAAAATTCTATATTCTGTAATTTTCCATCTTCAAAATAATGTATCATGATGTATGGATTATTTGACAAATTATTTTTTCGTTTCCAGATTACTGTGTGAGGGACACACACTGAAGAAAGAACTTTTATGAAAACTGTGTATAAAAAAATGCTAAGTAACTTAATGGATACTAAAGTGCCTTGTGCTTCTGGGACCACTTTTCACTGTCCAACCTGATGCCTTCTGTGAGTTGCGAGCGGTAGTCACTCTTAAGGCCTCCCGTGAAATTTCCATGGGATGCACGATTCATCTGTAATGCACTTTTTCTGACTAAAATACAGACTTCTGGGATTTATTAAACTGCCGGCGTCTGTCTCCAATGCCCACATAATTCATATTCATTATTAAAAAAAAAAAAAAGATTTTTTTTAAAGCAAAGATGCAAAGAAGAAGGCTATGCCACAGTTTATTAACTATTAATTAACTGTTTCTTTTAAGAGCCTGGCCCCAGTCAGTGCATAGATGGGCCACAAGCCATGCCTTGGCTGCCTGCCATCTAGCACCTGGCCCGGGGACTGGGTGCATTTCAGGCTTTGAGGCTCCCATCCCTTTAATTTGAGTGATTGCTTGTTCAGTCGCTTTACATGCATCAGTGGCCTTTTGCACTGTTAATATGTGGAGCGCTGCATATTCTTATCTGAATTCCCATGTCTTGATGCCTTGTTTTGGTGGAGAGAGATGCTGGCAGAAACCTGGACATCCCCCCCTGGAACTTGAGAGGAGGTAAGTCAACACTGACCAGTGAATTCCCTCTTGAGAACCCGAGAGAAGAGAAAAATCAGCACAAGTCCAGAAATCCCTTCCCCGAAACTCAAGGAGAAAAGTTCGTAGTGACCTGGGACTCCCTCCTCTGGGCTTGAGAGGAGATAGGAATCAGAGTGGACCCAAGAACCCAACTTAATGTCAAGAATATCTACTGAAATGATTAGAATCACTTCAATCAACAGTAAATTTCGCAATTTAAACCACTCTGAGTGTAATAACCCCTTTCATCTGATTCGGCAATATCTAAACCTTCTACGTTGAGACAAGGTCTATGGGTACTATTTACCTATGGACTTTGCACCAAGTTTCAATGTTGCAGTCTTAAGAGGTAACCCCATACTCTAAGCACAAAAAATTATATCCAAGTGCTGCAAAGGATAAAGGGTAAATTTTCAGCAGCCAGATAACAAGTTAGATTATAGCCAGCTAAGTTTAGGAAATTTTTCAGTCACAACCTGATCGGCAAGGTTGAGGCTGAAAATGTGATTATGCTCCCTTAGCCAGCTGACTATCTGCCCAATAAGCAGCTTCCAGAAAATCTACTCCACACAGCTATAAAGGATCAAACTTGATCAAACATCTCTCTCAACTTGATATTCCAGCTCTTCTGAGAAATTCCCTTCCCCGCAATCTTGCAGTCACTACCCACTTGATCTAGCAGCTATGATGCTTCTGATGACCCCACTTCCTCCATAGCTCTGTTCCCTCCCATCCCGGGGTTATCAGAAGTATCAGGCCAGGGCAAGAGTGTAGAGAAGACAAGCCTGGGGTTGGGCTACTGGGAAGGAGGTCGAAGTATTAAGCTGCCAAGGCAGGAGGGTTGTGATCTCTGGTTCAAAGAGATTGTCGGGAGCATCAGGTCTATTGGGTTGGATGGGTAGTGATTGCTGGTCGGAGGGTCAAGCATAACCAGCTATAGGTTTGCCTTTACTGCACTCAGGTTTGACTGGCTAAGGGGGTTATTTTCTAAACATTTATCGCATGTGTTAGGGCCTTATTGCACACGATAAGGCCCTAACACACGCGATAAACCCCTATTGCACGCCAAAAGGGACTTTTGCCTGCGATAGGATGTTAACTAGCTGGCGGGGAGGAGTCGGGCAGGGGAGGAGTCGGCCACGGTACCGCTGCCGGCGATCATGTGAGGGACATGATCGCCGGCAGTAGTGCAGTGAATAGCACCGCCTGGGGTGCGAACGGCTGCTGCCTTTTGCAGGTCTGCTCCCCTTTCACCCCATCCGCCTTCCCTCTTTGGCCACCGCTTCTCAGGCTGTCAGGCTGAAGCAACGCTAAGTGGGTGGGCCATGCCACTAGTTACAGCTAGAAGCACAGTTCATTTCATGAGTTCATGACAATTCAGTCGGGTACAACAAGGATTTATATATAGCTGGACCCAAGTTATAGGTAACGAAGTCCATTCTATACCACGGAGGCCTAACCCATTAGCTCCCCAATCTTTGCTTCTGTTGCTGAAATGGCCTAGCCTCATTCTGACAGCCTTTGCTTCTTCAGTGGCTTTCCTGCTGGCATTACTCCTTCCCCTCTTCCTCTTGGAGGGTTTTTTGCCTTCTCTTTCCAATCACACCCCGATTACCTTCGGCTGTCTTCCTAGCCAAGCTCTGTGGGGACTACAATCCCCATGATTTTTACTCCTAAAAACGACATTGCCTTTTTGTCTCTTTCTTGTGTTTATAATTCTCTTGGGCTACAATTTCCAACAGCCCAGTATTATTTTTTTGGTTCTTTTTTTGCTCAAGTGGGCTAACTGCCCTGCATCCTTGGGCTGTTTCCATCTCTGCAGAGTCCTTGTTCTCTCCGACATAAACAATATTAGTCAGGGTTAACTTTCTGTACTATCATGTATGCAGTGTAGATGTGCTCTAAACAAATGATTTAATAATTAATACAAAAATAAGTTACAAGGCTCATAAAAATTATCAACCCATAGCCATCTTTCATCTAAAGTCCTAATTCACAGACATGTCACTCTCAATTATTCAGATTTGCAACTGAAAGAAAATAACCATGTTTTCTTTTCTTTGACTAATCATTGAAAATGCAGTACGGCCTTGAAACTCCTTAGTTAAAAACTTTTGTTTGCAGTGGCTCATTGTCAGGATTTAATTTTGTGGAATATTGAACTAGAATATTTCATCCACTTAAGTGTATTTTTTTTTAATGAATGTGCTACCGTACTTGTGCTTTAATTATTTAATAGATTTAAATCGTATCCTGTATGTCTTGAGTGATCTTTCTGTCCTTCAACCCTCTACATAGGTATCGATTGCCATTCTTATTTATACAAAGTGGGAAGTTTGCATAACATCGTGCCTAATTTATTAAAAAAAAATGTTAACAATAAGAAAGCCGTCAGAACTTCTTTTTTTTTTTTCCAATTCGTCTCTCCCACTCACCCCCAAACATGACAAGATACGTTTGGAAGTCATTACTATTAATAAGGATTACTGTTTTCATTTATCATCTCTTCATTAGCAATCTTAAAAATAAGTGAAGCGTTACAACACAGTGGGCTCTATTTGCCCAAAATCTTTTTAGTTTTGCAAAGCTTATACTTAAAAAAAACAAACCCATAAATAACTATCATGAAAGCAGATATTCTGGAGATATTTAGCAAAAAAAGAGATGTTTGAAGTAAACAGGCGTTATTTATGCAAATATTCATGTTCTGCTTTAGGCACTCACTTGGTTCTCATTCCTGTCTTATTATCTTTTTGGCTGTGCACACCCCACCTAAGTGGGTGCTGGTATAGATAATTAAAGTTGGATAACAACTGCTGGTTCCAACTAACATTCAGCAGCAGGAAAAGGAGTCACCATTGACTTTCCATCTTCTTCTATCACTGCAACCACAGGCAGGTCCCCAGACAGCACTCGGGAGCGAGATTGACATATTTAAAACTGGGAAGGGCAATTATCAAAGTCATTTGCCCAGGTAAAATAGCCCAGCTGAAAATGTGGGCAAAAGTAGGCATCCATAGAGCTCACAGTCATGGGAGAAAGAGGTGTTCCTGTAGGCTTGTTTAGGTTGGTGGCAGAAAATAGCAAGTGCACATTTGATTTGCAATTATATGTGCAATATTTTGCCCTTCTCTCTGCTGCTTGTGAAAATATAGTAGGTACAAGGTACACAGGCCCTTCTAGCATGCATATTTTACGCTTGCTAACTTTCAGTTTGATTTTATTATTTGTATTTATATCCCACTTATGCATACAGCCCTAAACCATGTACAAACCAAACATTCACAAAAGATATGGACATATAATAAAACAAGAACAATGAGAAAAAACATGCATGCATATGTGCACGCATGCATGTTATAAAATAGTCTGTGCGCACATGTGCATCAAATTTTAATTGGGCGAGTGCATGTGCACGCAAACTCCGCTTCTACCACGTAAATCAGGGAATTTATAAAAGGGGCGCGTGCCGACGCCATTCCCAATTTTACCAGTTTGTTCCCAGTTCACCCAATCAAGAGATACGTCCTCCAACACCCCCCCTCCCCCCATGGTTTGAAAGCCTTCACTCCCCCCAGTTAGCCCCCAACCCTCAAAATCCCGCAGATCTGCCTAGCTTTCTTTAAATTTTAACTTACACGGCATCCATGGCAGAAGTAATGCTATGCAGCAGGGGAGCCTCAGCGCGCACTGAGTCACATCAGTATTTACCCGTGCATTTTTGGTTCGTGCCTCGCAGAGACCGCACCCTCGTCCCACTGCTTAGTGAAAACTTTCAAGATGTGTGCGCTGCCAGAGATACGCAGGTATCTCGGCGGCTTTTACAATCCGCTCGGCATGCACGGGCCCTTCCTCGTGCATCCCCTAGTTAATGCGCATGTTGGGTTTTAAAATTCACCTAATGCTTCTAGAAAACTACTTACAGCAAACCTTTTCTTACTCCATCTCATAACACCTCATTAAAATGTTTTGCAACCTCTCTCTATTTTTGGCTAATATTTTCCATGCAAAAGCTGCTTTTAAAGGGCTAGTGTCCCTTTCCCCACTGGGATGGAGGAATGTGTCTTTTAATTTCTGCTCTGACATAACCTAATAGCAACCTTATCCCATTTCACATTAACAGCACCTCTCTAATTCTGTCTCTTTTTCCTTTCAGTCTCTCACACACTGACACATACAATCTACACACTTTATGTTTGTACATTTACACTTTTACACATATACATCTCTCTGCTAACCCAACCCAAAACAAACAATCATGGAACCATGGATCCACAGGACTGAATGCAGAACAAAACATACGTATATTGTAATTCTATATTAGCAAAGATTAGTCAGCATGTTAATAATTCATAGCATTATATAGCTTTACTACATACAGTTGGCTGTGAACATATATAACTCATACTGCACCTTTGCATCAAACACACACATATCACCTCACTCATATATGTTCTGCAATGTATAGTTTAATGTAGTAAAAGTTGTGTCAGTTGAAGGACCCTCCCAGACATAAACACGATTCTCCTTTATATTCAGGTGCCAGATTTTTATTTATAGACACAAGTTTTCATTACAAATAAAACCAAATCTGGTTTAGTAGTGTATTACTCATGATGGAGGTTTTATTCAAGTCATACAAGGTTGCTTTGCTGGTATTCCAAATTCAGAGTACAGGCCTATCCTTGAGTAATGGAGCTATGCCTTCCAACTCCTTCCTCGGCCAATAAGTTGCCAGAACACTGGATCTTTCCCAACAGCCCCCTCTTAAACCTTCCCGAGGATCAATCCAAATTCTTGGGGATGGGGGTCATATCCCAGGCTAATACTGGTCTAATGGTGCCGCAGTTAAAGTTACTCTGTGGCCGCCCCAGCAAGGCATCAGCCTTTAGCTGAGAAGGCTCTGGTTCAAGGCCTGCCAGAAGTTTTTCTTTGCCCTGACAAGATGTCAGGTTTCATATACAAGACTCATCACAGTCTAGATCTGCAAGAACGATAGCATGTTTGACTGATTAGGCCTCACATCTATCAACTGTGTCAGCAATTTTGTGGATAGATGTCACACATGTAGACTGCCCTTATAGTCTGGTTATGAACCTGGAAGTGCTGACTTCTTTGCATTATCTGGTTTCTTTCAGAGAGTTGTAGTAGAAACAACTGACTGTTGCGTCCGTCGGACTCAGATGGCTTCGTCCCACATGCCTCATCTCAATTCTCGCTTTCTCCACCAGCCTCGGGAAAATGGCGACTGCCGCATCTGCAAGCCGCACTCCCTGGCGTCCCCGGAACGGCTATGGCGAGGCTTTCTGCCATGTTGCACCTGAGGGCCTCCTAGGGTGTATGCGCCCGAGCCACCCACGTCTTTATTCCAACATTGGCGCGAACCTCGGGGGCGTCCCCCTCAAGTGACGTCATGCCATCTGAGTATTTAGCCTTCCCTATTTGCTGACTGACTTTGAGTTAGCAAGGATTAGATTTGTCTGGTCTAAGCTGCTCTGCCGCTGGAAGCTCTCTCCCTCTACCCTCTGGGGTTCTACTAACTTGGTACCCGCTCCTCAGGGGCCCTATGCTTCTTTCCAGGTGCCTATCCAGTATCCAGGTACTCGCTTCTCGAGGGCCTGAGCTGTCTACCTTGGTGCCTGCTAACCATTTACTTCTACCTGCTGGGAACTCCACCATTACAGCTACAAGAGTTGTGAGTAATTTAATATCTACCAGTCTTGTCTCACATACAGCTCCTTATTGGAAACCTGCATCGGAGCTCCCTACACCAACATTGTGGGACGGATCTCCTCAGCCAAGGACCCAAGACTGCTGTTGCAAGAATCTACTCACTACTGCCACCTCTGGTGACCACTACAAGCTGTACAATCAAACCTATCTCTGTGTTTGTGCATCTGAGTCTAGACCGGTACTGCAGTTCCTCACAGGGCTCCTCCCCGTGGGAGTGGCCATCACTGCAGCACCCAAGAATCCACCCAAGCACTGCTAAACCATAACACTGATGTCAATCAATCCTCTGTTTCCAGATGTATAAACTACTTTATACATATGGAGGTCAATATTCAAAGTCATTTAGATGGATAACTTACAAGTTATTCACCTACATGACAAGTTTTTGTATATTCAGCCCCTTATTTCACCAAGATTTTAGGCAAATAAGACATTATCTGGCTAATCTAGCCATATAAAGAGGTGATTTGGGGAGGAGGTTATCTGGCTAACTTTGCCAATTTTTAACTATAACCAGCTAACTTAGCTGGATAACTTTAGGCCTGCTTCAGAGTCCTTCCTGTACTGGAAGAATAAACTGTGTGTGCTGGATCACTGCCGAAAGCAGGTACATTTGGACCCCCACTCCTGGCAAGAATTTTTATGGTTTTGGAGGTTGGGCATAGAATCCTTGGGGTGCTGCATGCCCCCTTAACACTGAAGCGGTGGGGGGGGGGGGGGGGGGGGGAGAGGGTGTGGTGACAGAAGCAGTATATAATATTTAAAGTACTGGGAAAGGGGTGAGAGGAGGGGTGAGAGGAGGGGGAACCTGTAGACCCCAGAACATTG
Source organism: Rhinatrema bivittatum (assembly GCF_901001135.1). Lineage (NCBI taxonomy): Eukaryota > Metazoa > Chordata > Amphibia > Gymnophiona > Rhinatrematidae > Rhinatrema > Rhinatrema bivittatum. The sequence goes on from NC_042619.1 coordinate 356,044,685, forward strand.
TTTTGTAATTTGAGACAGGGCCATATTTGGATTTTTGTGGGGTAAGAGACCGAAATGGGCCCTATGCCAGGGACAGCTCCATACCCTCCCCATTCAGGACCTTAGGGATCTTCTTGAGAGGCTGACTGATGCAGGCAACATTCAGGGCATCTTACTGCTGGGTTCATTGAGGTGGAGGGGGCCTTGACGTAGTGACACACCGCTACCGGCACACCTAAGCCACGTGCCAAAGGGATGTGTCCCTTATGCCTGTTTCTGTCCGGAAGATGGGTAGGAAAAAAAAAGGGGGAAAATAACTGCGTCTTCTTCGTCATCACCTCCGAAACAAGGCCCCATGGCCCAACATGGGCTCAGAACTTCATCATTGCAGGTGAATAGTGCAGGGTGAATAGTGATTAAATAGTGAGTCAAAAGCTTTTGCCTTCCTGCCTTTTGTTTGTGCTGCCATAGCCGTGAGCATGCGTAATGTGTTTCTTCCAGTCATTCCCAGATGTTGGTGACATCAAGAGAGCAATTCTGCATGTGCAGATAGGGATAATGAGGGGCATGGGCACTGAAGCTAGTATATTACATGGTTCTGAGTGGGGATCCATCTAGAATCCCACCTAAAAGCGATATATTCACTTTTCCTGCGATAAGTGGGCCTCTAAGTGGCGCTTTTCTCTAACAATGAATATGACAACTTTCTGCCAAAAATTTATCTAAATCATAAATCTGGGTGAATCAAGTCCAGTGTACTCAAAAGCATTATAATACTTTCAAAGCATGTAAAACACTATTCTAGCTGCAGCAATAACTTACATACTGTTGCGGGAGTAGACCCTTGGGCAGAGGGGGAGTTGGCACAAACTGCGGTGAGGAGCCCTGCAGGTCCCCACTGTTGGCAGGCGGAGCGGACTGGAGCAGAGGCCCAACTGGAGCTTCACCAATACCAGCCCTCGTTCCCCCATTAAGCTGAGCCCTTGGGTGCCTGGGCCAGCTGGACTTAGGCGCGGGCCACTGTGGAGGTGACAATCCATCCCTTCGAAGACATGGCAGGCCAGCACAGTGGACTAGTGGAGCATCTCACAAACAGGTTCATTCATTATAATGCAATGGGCCGTTATCACATGCGATAACGCCCTAACGCACGCAATAACGACCGCATCACGGCGATATAATTTAAATGAGGGAAAGGAGAGGGCTCAGGGTGGGGGTTTGGGTGGTCTTATAAAACTTTGATTCCAGTACCGCTGCGGGCAATAATGTTTTAGACATTATCGCCGGCAGCAGCACCGGAAATAACACAAGCTTTCCCATTGGCAGTACGAGGGGGCGATAGTGTGCACTGCAACCTCAACCACGGCGGGTGAAAATATACCGCCATGATGCGGTTGGGCACACTCTATCGCCTCCACTTCTCTTTTTTTCACTACTCATCATATCCACTATATTTATAGTGGATATGATGAATCCCGGGGAAAGATAGGCGTGTGATAGAACTTCAGGCTGAGTCCAGACAGGTAGGTCTAAAGTAGTGTTGATTAGATGACGTTTCTATGAGGAATATACATTCATTTGAATATCCCCCTTCATTTCAATTCATTTGTAAAGCAAAATGAAAGAAAAATGAGCAAAATTTCATTCGCTTTCCGTAGTTTCATCTTAAAAAAAAAAAGTATACTGACAAAAAATAATAGTGCCTGGCCAGCACCATTTTGAACAAAAGAAATTTTAAATGGTGCCGGCCTTGGTCTGCTAGCACCACATTTAGTCAGGTCGGGCAGCAGTCAGAACAGGTGGTAGGCAACAAGGTCTGGTACGGGCTGAGGTCAGAGGCAGGCGGAGTTTAGTCAGTGTTGTGGTATAGACAAAGGTCGGGGTAGGTAGAGTTCAATCAGAGGCAATAAGCAGGCAGTGGTCAGCGGCAGACGGAGGACAAGCAGCGTTGAGATCCAATCTGAGGTAAAGCCAGAAGTCCAATCCAAAGTCAAAGTGAGAAGTCCGATCCGATGAGACGAGGAATGAAGAGGAGGAAGGAGGATGAAGGACCACAGGAGCCAGATGAGATGCTGAAGACAGACGAGGGAAGGCTGACCATGAAGACAAAGACTCGGGAAACAACATAGAGCAGAACGGGAGCCAGGAGTCAAAGCGTAGGAATCAGGAACATAGTGGCAAAAGCTCTTCTCAAACGAGACGACCTATTGCCGAGGCCCGGAGCATCAGCAGAAGTGGCCTTTTATAGGCCCAGGATAGAGGCCTCATCGGGGGCCGCTGGGCTTTCCTGCTGCAGCCCCTTTAAATTTAGACAAGGGGCACGCGCATGCCTGCAGAGGATGTGCTGCCTTGAGAGCCCTGCCGGCGGCGTCTGAGCCGTGAGTCCTGGCGGCCCGACACCGAGTTGGGGAAACAGTGCTCCTGCTTTGGGTGGCGACGCGGCACACACAGGAGGCCCTCATCACGCCGGGACACGGTGCATTTGTTCGGGCCGGCCTGGAGGTGAGAGTGGCGGGCCAGGGAATAACCCGTGGACCACCGAGCATAACACATATCTTTGTATTTTCAATAACAAAGAGACCTTGCATTTGGAGAGTAATTTGGAACAGTCTGCATAGATTTTAAGGCAATTACCCACGCTCTTCACACCAGTTTTCAATGGGAAAGTACGTATTCTGCTAAGACTACTTACACACAATTAAAGGTGCTAATTCATGCATAGATCTTTTGGTTTTTTTTACAAGAAAATGTATCCGCATACTTTGTGAAATGCAAACGTGCGTGCATAAGTGCAAACACCTCCCCAACCACGTGCCTCTGCTCACTGTGGATAAATGTATGAATGTACACGCCCTAGGTGCATACATATTCGTACATATCAGGCAGGCAATTTTGTAAAAGCCCATTTCTCTGGGTGAAAACATGGTTTTATCCTTGGAAATCGGCTTTTACTAACTTGCTCATTTTTATGGGTGGGGTTTGGAATTATGTGCATGCCTTGGTGGGAAAAAAAAAATCCTCCCACAGATTGGCAGGTGTAACTGTGTGCAGGTAGTTTTGTCGGGATAATTTTCAGAGGGAAAGCTCGTGTCTACTTCCCCCCAGAAAATCAGTGTCAGGTCTGTGGGTAAAAAGTATCTCAGACTTTACCCTAATGAAGGCAGTTACAAAACCTATTGTAATCTGTTTGGCCTCTTCCAATATTTTCATCTTTTCTGATTTTTTTTTTTTATCTTAAAATTTGCACTTCGGGACCGTTGAAGCTGCCGCCTCTTATGATGTCTGCAGTGCATCTTATATGTATTAGGCACTTGTTGTGTTTGCCAGAAATAAATATTTTGGACCAGCATTTTTGTTGAAATGAGAAATGGGAAAAGTAAAAAGCCTAATATAATAAAAAGCAATATTTCTTGCCCATACATTCCAGGTTGCTTTATTATATTTTTGTTACATTCTCTAATATATATTCATATATATATATAGAGAGAGAGAGAGAGAGAGTATATAAAAGCAGGATAGCTGGCAAGGCAAAAACTAAAAAACAATTCTATTCTTCCTATTTGCAGGATTCAAAAGGTTTGTGTCCCATCTTTAAAATCCTTTATAATTTTTAGTTTAAGTCAAAGAGAAACAGACAAGGGTCAGAAGAGATGATGCATATTAAAGCAAATTGCTGATATTGTTTTTTCTGGGAAAAGACCACCAAAATATTGTTCATCTGTAATTCTTTTTTTTTTTGCGTTTTCTCTCTGAGGTTCAAAAGGACTTCTGCACAATCTTGGACCATAAATGTTGTGGAATTGAATCACCTCTACATTCACCTTTCAGCTCTCACCCACGCTTGATTCCAGTGTTCTTTTTGTGCCCTTTCACGTGGCAAGGTGAAATATCTGTCCCCCATCCGTAGCCCGTCGCCTGACCTTTGATCTAGATTGCTCACTCGGAATTCAGTTCCGAATGACTTAGTGTTCTGTCAGGCAACATCTGCATAATCTGCTGTCAAAGACTGTCAAACAAATGGTTGACTTCATACACCCCATTTCAGTGAAATGATCACAACACAAGAAGGGGAATGGTGGGGGGGCAGGAGGGAACAGAACCTTTTCCATGCTGGGAAAAATATGGCACAAAGCTAAAAAAAAAAAAAATTCACAGCCTAGGAGGGAAAGCTAAACCTAAAGAATCAGGCGATTTCTGGATGACTGTAGATAAATGAAAAAATATGTTCAGAGAAATGCTTATAAAACTTGCATCTCCCTGTTTTAAGACAGGGTACTAATTCTGTCCTTCCAGCCATTTTGCTTTTCATAATTATTGCAATTACAGTGCAGTATACAAAAGTGTCAAAATTCCCACTTTGTCACATTCTTGTTTTACCAGTAGAGAAAATATAGTGTATATATATATATTTTTTTTTTTTTTTACTTACTATGCAGTATTTTGAGTGTATGCATGTGCATATATTTATCCCTTTAGGGAAAGGGAGAGAGACATAAATAGATATTTAATTGTACAGTTTAACCTAAAGAAAAGACAAACTCTCTTAAAGTGAATTAAAATTTGTTTGACAAAGATCCTTTTTTTTTTTCTTTTTTTTTGCTGATTATGTAATATATCTGCCAGCAAAACAATGATGCATTGGCACATCATAAAATTTAATACATGAAAAAAAAAAATAGGCATCAAATCCTTTTGCACATTTTATCATCTCAAATCTCTCACAATTAAATTTAATGGCACATTTTTCATCCCCTGGGAACTAAATACTGTAATTCTTTTACTCATCCCCTCCATTCACAAAGTTCCAGCTAGAGCAAAACTAGATGGTAATATGAGAAATGCACTTCATTTTTTTCACTGTTTTTTTTTTTTTTTTTTTTTTTTTTAAGAGAAAGGGACTACATGTGTCTTTACCTGATAATTTTACATTTTCAATAATCATGTTTAGTTATTCATGTTTTACTCATTAGAAAGCTGTAAATTAACCTTTCACGGTGGGAAAAAAAATGAATTTGGCCTCTTTAAGGTAATGTGTTATTTTGTCTCATTATAATAAACACCAATGTTTTTTTTTTTGGTTTTTTTTTCACAACTGCAACAGTTCTGCAGCAGCATTAGCATATTTTGGCTGAGGTATTGTTTTACTATGACCTGTATAATAAGTGTCACATTAGCAACACAACAAATCAAACGTTTGTTAATTTCCCCTGCTTTCCACACAGCTGCTAGTGTTATCGTGTCACCAGATTTTAATTAATATGATAAGTAACACTTGCAAGACAACAGGCCGAAGGTTTGGAGGGGGATTTTTTTTTGTTGGGTTTTTTTTTTTTTTTAGTGGGTGGGGGATGGGGTTGTGTGTGCATGAGTTTTAGAAGAGAAAAAAAAATGGAAAAGAAAAAAAAGGAGTAATAGTATGTGTGAGATTATTGCCTAGTTAATGTTTTTAAATATTTTAAATTAAAATCGCCCCCCCCCCCCCCATAAGGTATAAGCTGTTTTAAAATTGTTTTCAAGGGGGGGGGGAAATACTCCCAACTCAATTCTAAGCAAATAAACTTTCTTTCTTTATTTCGATCTCACCTCCTTTAAAAGGAAAAAAAAAAAAACCCAAACGAAATATTTTTTTTTCTTTTTGCTATTAGTAGTTGGTAGCCGAGATGCATAGTAATGATCCTGACTGGAAATCCACTTTGCTTTAATTTATTCAGCTTGCACGGGAATAATAGCAAATATCTATCTCTGGCTTCCTATGGAAGGCATTGTGAGTGCGGTGAGGGGGATTGCATTTGACCCAATGCAGTTGCTCTAGTACAAGTCAAAAGTGCCACCTATTTGTAAAAAGTGGAAATGCATCGGATGACATGCCTTGCCCATTATGAAAGATGCTAAAATATATATAGGACATGCCTCTAGAACTGCAGATCTTCTAATGTTAAACACAGGCCATTAAAGTGTGCACATGTGGGTACGTGGGTGTTGGAGGCATGGGAGCAGGAGGTTGAGGGACAGTAACAGTGGATATTACTGGGAAAAAGATACCAGAGCAGTTAACTAGCATCCAGGCTATGGAAAGATAGCTGTAGTACAGAAATCACGTTATAATATTTTTTTAGCAAAATGTGCATTCATGAAAATCAAGTTGATCTTTGCATCTCTCTCTCTCTCTCTCTCTCCCTTTCTTGCGTGCATATGAACTGATTTTAGATTAAAAATGAGGTTTTTCCTCTTGAAGGATTTGGCAAAGAAGCCTCGTGCAGTTGGTCTTTCAATTCCAAACATGAAATCACGTTAAGGAAAAGAAACAAAATGCCAGAAATAATATTGCACCCCCTCGGACAGAGGTTTGCTTTAAGTTATCATTTCAAGAGATGGGAAATTCCATATCTCCATACTGAGAAATGTATTCTTCTGCTTTAGACGCCTAAACGATGATAGCACCCTCATTTTAAAAGAAATAAAATTAAGACGCTAGCTACTCACATTGGCTGATTTCAGGAAAGTTTTTGCAAGCAGAGCTATTAGACGGATTACTGCTGTGCCCTAAAATGAATAAGAGTAGCTTTGGCACATGGGAGCAGAAGAAGCATTGAGTGCTTGCAGCACAGGAGACCCAGTTTTGATTGCCGAGCTCTGTTTCTGCTCCCTCAGGCAGCTGGGGAGAGGAGAGGGCATCCCAACTATCGTACAACAGTGACACCTTCTGGCCAGGCTCATGTCCAATACATAACAGGTCCCTGGGGGGGGGAGACCCTCCTGTCTGTAGCCCCTGCTAGAGAGCAGATGGACTAAAAATGGGAAGTAGGGGGGAGTGTAAATGGTAACCTTTGAATGAAGGTTCATAGCACTCTAACCCCGGTGAGGGACAGTTCCAAATGAGCTAGAACTCAGAAGGACCAGATGGAAGGTGCTAAGCAATAAACAACAAAAAAAGACCGACAATATCATTCAAAACAGCATTTTGAATGGCTTTACTGAGCCTAAACTACAGTTGATACCTAGAAAAGATGGCCTGGTAATTCCTCCTTTTCCTCCAGGTCAGGGGTAACCAGTGCTGGGATCCTGGTCTTATACACTTTCATTTGCAACCTCTATATGCCTACTGATCATCAGTCTGCAGGGCTGAGGCCGATACTAACGCTACGTTTAGCACTGGCGTTGGACCCAGGTCCTTGTATTTTGCATGACTCCTGGCCTCAGGACTATTGCTGCAATGACTGACTAGACTGGAAAGATTGGGAGGATCTACTAAAATAGGGGAAAAATCCTCAAGTGGCTTGCTCGTTTGTGACAGTCGTTGAGTACCTGCAGTTTCGATTGTAAAGCTCATATTCATTTCACCTGCTATAACACTGCCCACCGGACATGCGGGTAAACTCGCGTGCCTTATGTCCTGTATGCGCATAAGTCTACAAGGACCGAGTGGTGGCGTGCCGGGGGGCGGGGCTTGCAGTTAAAGTGCCCGCTTGCGCATTTTCAAAAGCTTGCAGCTTAAGTTTCCCTGAAAGTCTCCTGCGTTTGGATTAGCAGGAACATAAGGTAAGTAACAAGTTCACTTTGAAACCTGGAGCTATTTATGAATGTACTTGATAACCTTCTGATGAGGACGGTTGCAAAATTTCCCCTGAGGGGTAATTTCGTAAATAGTTCGCATAAGAAAGTTTTATAACAAGCCATTTCACATGTAAAGTGCTGTATTTCCAAATGTAAATGTCCTTCGAAAACGATTCCTCCTAAATAACCTGGGAACATTTCTGGACAACAGGTTTCACATAAAGTCACATAAAAAATAAAAATTATAATTTGAGCTGAGGTTTCTGGATTGTTCCGACGATTCGGAAGTTGGATCTCAGTGATAGCAGGTGCATGGAAATGGTGAGGGATGGAACTAAGCTCCACCCATATCCCCCATGCCCACTGCTCTCTGCTTCTCCTCCTGCTTAACCGCAGGAAGGGAAATTTGGTAACAGCTCAAATAAGTTGCAGCAATTTTCGAAACAAACTTACGGTACATCTCTTCACTTAAAGAAATGATCCCAACCAAACTACTCATACGCAATTTTAGTTGTGAATGTTTGAAAATGTACACACGTAAATGGCAACCTCTGTCCAGCTCCACCCTCAAGACCGCCTCAGCTTGGTCTGGGTAAACTTGCACACATATACAGGACATACGCGCATAAATCGACTTGCATATATTTCCCTGGAAAAACCACTGCTTTGCCTACAGAAAAGCCTTTGAAGGCTACGCTCCCTACGTATAAGCGCATTGGGGTTCAGAGGCTTTCACACAGCCACCTCTCGAGTGGATTTCACAGCAACAGTTAAGTCCCCGATCACCTCATGAAGGTCGGTGAGGTGAGCAAATGGAACCGCAGTCACTATTTCACAAGTGTAGCTGGTTAAAATTAGATGTATCCCCACCCCAGTGCGCCTACCGTGCATCATGGGTGGGACCCTAAAATAATTTGTTTCTCTTTGGGGCCGGAACCTCTCACCAGCTAACTCTCTCACATGCTCTCTCACAAGCTCTCTCACAATCCCAGTGCTGGATCCTTTGTAGGTGGTGGTGGTAGTGATGGAGGGGACATTTACTTTCAGGGCCCAGTGTGACAGCGGTGACCTTTATACACATTTCCTTTGTGTTCCCTTGGGAGAGGAGGGGACTTGTCCTCCTGGTAGGCATGATGAGTGTGAAATAAATACTCTGGAGTCACTGGGTTAGTGTGCCCAAAATTAAAGTCTTTCCTGTTCAAACAACGGTGATGAATAGCACAATTGTTCTCTTCTCGTACACTCTCTCTGTGCAGGACTCACATATCAGGGGTCAGGTAAACGTCCACTCTCCAGGGCTTGGTGAATTGGCGCTTCCAGGTGGGCAGGGTCTCTTGAGAATGGTCAAAAAACAAACAAAACCCTTCCAAACTGGTAAGAATAGTAAAGAGTCTGTGGCACAGAGAATAAGTCTTCTCTCTCTCCCCCTAGAGTGACTAAAAAGACCGGATGGGTGTCCCCCTCTGATCTTTGATTTCCTATACGGTGAGCAGATCTTCCGGATCTCTTTGGTTATCACGCAGTCTCTTCATTACTTCTTTCTGGATTCCTGATAGGAGGGTTCTCCTCGAAGCAAGCGGCTCTCTTTGTTTCAAACGGAAAGGAAGGGCCGCCAAAACGTCCTCCTACATCTTCAAATCAAAGCCTCTGCCCCTCAGCTACGTTTGACACTGGAGTCTTCTCCTTGCAGCCGGTGACTGACGCTTCCATCTTCATGGAGGGTATATGTCTGGAGAGCAGGGTCCTTCCCTAACCTGCATAGCACCGGGTACAGGGATACCCCCCTTACCCTGAGCCCCAAGTTGTGCGCAGGACCTCTCACAAGGCTCCAACCACTTAAAATCTTAAACCCCCCCAAAATATATCCAAATGGAAAATCCTAACCAGACTGGATAAGGGCGGGGACACACCCCTCTCGACCAGTCTCCAGGTAGGATTTGCCCGGCTCCCCTGACTGGGTCTGAAAAGCAAAGTCTACTAACTCTCGGCAAACCATTTCCGACTACCTCCTGAGCTCTCTATAGAGAGCGGGTATTTGATTGGTGCCCTCTCCCTTACACTTAGTAACTGACCTAAAGGTTCTAGGCCTTACCGGTAACAGACAAAGGGGTCTGGTTCCATAGACAGAAGGAAGTAAAACAAACCTCATAAGACGAAATCTGACGGCTTCCGGCATTAAATGTATTCATTTACTCACTGCACACCTTCACTGATTGCCCCTTTACGGACAGCTGGAGGGCCAACTTCCATTCAAAATCAAGACGAGGAGGGGATGGGATCTGCTCTGCTTAAACCGATGGTTTGGTTTTTTTTTAAAGAGGCTGGGGGCAGGAGGGGAGAATCGGCCGTGGCTAGGCTGCTCATTTTTGGGGTTTTTCTTTCTTCTCTATAATCGGTAAGCCGGTGAGTGGCAAAGTTAACCAGATAGCTTTATTCAGGTAACTAGCCCAGTCTATTCATCAAGAGACTTGTCCCACCGAATATCTGCCTACTGCATATGGAAACCCCCCTAAAATAAATTTGCAGACTGGCTGCATATCTGAAAGTCTGTGGGTACTTTTTACCTGCAGCTTTTCCACCAGTTTTCACAGTGAAAGTACACACACGTTTTCACTTTGAAAATTGCCTATGGAAAATTACCACACACACACACACACACACACACACATTTACATCTGCTCTTTTGAGCAGGCAGTTTTTGTCTGATTAAAAATACGGACATAATTTTGAATTTTCAAAAGCATGCATGCAACTCCGTGACTACCCGTCCCCAAGACTGCCTCCCTCTACCGTCAGCAAACATGTGCAGACTTGTGCGTGCTTTCATTTGCACAATAGGTTAGGTAACTTTCAAAGCCATTTCTATGGGTAAAGCAGTTCCCTTATGTGCAGTGAAATAAGGACAGGAAAAGAGTAGTCTGAGCTTTCCCAACCTGCCCGCCTCGATGATGCATTATGCGGTGAGATCTAGAAGAAGAGCAAGAACAGGAGAGACACACCAGGACTCATATTTGCATTCACTTATCCAGGAGGGGCTAAGTTGTTGAGATAGGTGCCAGTGCGGGTAAATTGTAAATAAATGCATACAAATTCTAAGGCTAAACGTTTATAATCCCAACTTAACCAAACCAAAGATAGAAGAATAAATAAACTTGGCCATGTTGAAGTATTTCAGGTGGGACAATTGGTCTTATATAAGTGGTGGGTGCGATATAAGCCCCCTGGGGAAAGCTACTTAGACACAGAATGGGAGAAACGCCTTAGTGAATCAGGCCCTTAGCTGGATAAGTAGCAATAATTCAAGCTGAACTGGAGAAATCGGACCTATTCAATTGCAGGTCCAAAGTTAGCCGGAAAAGACATCCAGCTAACCAGCAAGTTTTACAGGGATATTTATTCATGTTGCCGAATATCCATTGTAAGTTAACTGGATGAGTCTTATCTGGATAAGTTACTTAACCGGAAATCTCTGAATTTCTACCCCTCAGTGATCACATACAATTGTACCAGTAGACAGACAGTTTCAGATATAGGGCCGGATTTTCAAAGGGTTACGGTAACTGGTCATACGCGCGCCGGGCCTATTTTCAAAAGGCCCGGCGACGCGCATAAAGCCCCGGGACCCGTGTAAGTCCTGGGGCTTGCAAAAAGGGGCGGGGAGGGAGTGGGGGCGTGGCCAGAGGCCTCCACATGGCCGCCGTGCCAGGGATCGTGCACCCAGCAGTCGGCCGGCGTGCGCAATTTACTTCAGCCCCAGGGCTGACGTACGTTTTGTAACAAAAAAAAAAAAAAGGAAGACGAAAAAGGTAAGGGGGGAAAGGGCCAGGGGGGTGGGGGGTAGGGAAGTTCCCTCCCAGGCCGCTCCGATTTCAGAGCAGCCTGGGAGGGAACAGGGGTAGGCGGCGCGGCTTGGAACGGGCTCGGCGCGCGCAAGGTGCACAATTTTGCACCCCCCCCTTGTGCGCGCCGACCCCCAATTTTATAACATGCACACACCTGCGCGCACCTGTTAAAGAATCGGGTGTACACGTGCGCGCGCCGGGTAGCATGTGCACATGTACGCCCGCGCGTGCCTTTTAAAATCTACCCCATAGTGTACTAAGACAGAAAACAAGAGCAAACAGTGGGCTTACAGTAGATGGTCTGTCCACGAGACATAGTTCGAAGGTATACAGTCCTTTGGGGTTTGTTTGTTTTTTTTGCTTTTATTTATTATTTGTTTATTTATTTATTTTTTATTATTATTATTATTATTTATTTCTGTATAATTCAGACTGTCAGATGAGCTGAGCAGGAGGGGGATTGGAGCAGATTCAATTCAGGAAGTAGGTAGCTTGGTAGGGGTTGTTGGATATCCTAGGGGGTTCAATGAGTCCAGACTGGTTCAGGTTTATTTGCCATTAGATCATTTATTTATTTGCTATTTATTTGCTATTAGGGAAACAAGAACTGTCAATCCCAGTTCTTGTTTCATGTAATGCATTCTTCCATGCGATTCTCGTTTCGATGTAAACCGATGGGATATGTAATATTGTACATGAACGTCGGTGTATAAAAGTTCTAAACAAATAAATAGATGGATTTAGGATTGGAAGGGGCCAAAAGCTCTCTCCAAGAGAGAGATAAAGGCTTTCACCGTTTTTCTGAAGGTGAAGAGATCTGGGGCAGATCAGGTTTTATCAGTGAATCAAGTCCCAAGTCAAGCTTTGTGGCCACGTAAAAATGTTTGAATTGGGTCCCGCTGCGGGCTAAGAATTTTTTTTTTTTTAAATATGGTCCACTCTTTGCAAGCACAGGGACCTTGCATCCTTGCAGGCAAATAGCTCATCCGGTAAAGGAACACACCTGCCCGAGAAAACAGTCCCTTTACCGACAAAATGGGCCTAAACTACTATTACTGCGCGATTATCAACCTCTGACCAAGAATAAATGTATTAAAGGGATTAATTGGGAGCGGACCGATTTGCAGCTGCAAAGTATACCAGATTAAAAAAAAAAAGCTAGCCATTTCTAAGAAGAAAGAAAAAAAAAACCTTCTTTCTGGAAGTAATAACGTCTGAAACTGCCATTCGAGGCTCTGTGTGTTCTGACTCAGCTGTTAACACAGAGGATTGAACTGCAGTCCTTGAGAGCAATATATTGCATTCTTTACTAAAAAACCCATTAGTAGGGTAAACCATTAGTGTGTCCCTCGTGGCTTTTTTTTTTTTTTTACATTTTTTTCTCATTTCTCTTTCAACGACTCCCTCTAACCTAACTTGAATTTGTCTCCGTGCTGACGCTACACAAGCTCACTAGGATCTGATTATTAGGCTATAAAGATCAGGGCAGTTGTGGTTTTGTTGTAGCTGGGGTGTTATAACACTTTGTTTTAGACACTTTAAACTTGCGGTCTCTTCCCAACGGTAACCAGAAACTGTGCCTTCGAGTCCTGAATAACACCCGCTTGGCAGTATCTAAGCCGATGCACATTTACTATTTTTTTTTAGATCTTGTACATCATGAATTTTATAAGCTTCCCTATTCGTGTTTGGGCAAAGGGCAATATATTACAGCAAATTTACATAATAACTGATTTATTATAAAACTTTCAAATGGGGCGTGCCGGCGCACATGCACCACGTGTGTCCCGGCGCGCACCCAGAGACGCGGCAGTTTTATAACATGCGTGCACGTACACACGTATGCTATTAAATAACCCAGGCGCACGTATGCGCGCCCCCAATTTTGCAAGCGGGCAGGCACGGCCACGTAAAGTCAGGTCTGAGCTGCGCAAGTGGCGGAATTTTATAAGAGGCGCGCATCCACGCCATGACCAGTTTCACCAGTTCATCCACCCAGTCTGCCTAGTCTAGAGCTCGGGCCTCCAAACTCCCCTGGGTTCTTTAGCCTGCACTCCCCCCAGACCCTGTAAAGATTTCAGGGATGCCTGCATTTTGTTTTTGGGTTGTTTCTTTTTAAATTCACATCTCCTCCGCAGCAGAAGTAAAGTTATGCGGCTCTGGACCTGGTCGTATGCCCGGGCAGGTAGGTAATTGTGCGCACATCTCTTGGCCACGCCCCGGAACACCTATGCCCACCCTCGCCACACCCACTTTTTCCCGGATACGATATGTGGGGCGGATTTTAAAAGGGTTACGCACGTAAGGTGCGCGCGTAACCCTTTTAAACCCGCTCCTGCGCGCGCCGAGCCTATTTTGCATAGGCCCGGCAACGCGCGCAAGCCCCAGGACGCACGTATGTCCCGGGGCTTGAAAAAAGGGGCGGGGAGTGGGAGGTGCGGGGTGGTCCGGAGACGGTGCGGGGGCGGGACCGAGGCCTCCGGCTCAGCGACCGTGCCGGGGGATCGAGCACCGGCACTTGGCCGGCGCTCGCAACCTACGCCTGCCCGGAAGCAGGCATAAATAAAAAAATAAAGGTAGGGGGTATTTAGGTAGGGCTGGGGGGCGGGTTAGATAGGGGAAGGGAGGTGAAGGTGAGGGGCAGAAGGAAAGTTACCTCCGAGGCCGCTCTGATTTCGGAGCGGCCTCGGAGGGAACGGGGAAAGCCATTGGGGCTCCCCTAGGGCTTGACGCGCGCAAGTTACACAAATGTGCACCTCCTTTCGCTCGCCGACCCTGAATTTTATAACATGCGCGCAGCTGCACGCGCATGTTATAAAATTGGGCATAGATTTGTGCGCGCCAGGTTGCGCGCACAAATCTATGCCCACGCGTAATTCTTAAAATCCGGCCCTGTGCATTCATCCTCCCCTTTATAAAATGAGTGGACATGTGCCTGTGCTAGATGCGCACCTATCTCCCGATTTTGGCACGTGCATCTCTTTTAAAATACAGCTTCAAGGGTGGAGACCGTCAAACAAGGGAAGGGAAAGTAGAAGACTAGAGAATTGGAGAGGAGAGGAAAAATACAGAGGAAAAAGGGCATAACAATTGGGGTTAAAAGAATGATTTTATGAAGGTATATTAAGATAGTGTAGTTAATTTTTAAAGGTGATAGTGTAAAGTTGCATATAGCATGATGATTAATGAAAGAGGGAGAATGAAATATAAAAGAGTAATAAGAGAGGAGTGTCCCTAAAATCAATATTAAAAGGGGTAATGCCCTTTTAAAGAGTGGCTGAAGAGAGAAATTTAAAAAAACAAAACCAGTAATTAAGAAGACTAGAGCATGAGAAAGTTCATGGGAAATTTTATGTATTCAGACCAACATGTAAAGGTAAGAGATGAACATTCATTTGAAACGAATGCATAAAATGTGACAAATGAGGCTATTTATTGTGAATTGTGTATTTTATATTAATTTTGTTAATTTGTTCTTCACTTTGGGCGATTTTTGATCTGTAAAGCGATTAATAAATATTATTAAGTAAATAAATATTTAGGCTTGTTCCAAATGATACAAAAATGCCTCTGATGAAAATATCTGAAAATTTTGGGGTACTTTTGTATTTGTACATTTAAAAAAATGGGCCTCTTGCTGGACCAGGCCTCAGCCTGGTCCCGTCACTAAGGCCTAGGCCCAGCATCAGGGCCTATGTCCCATCTCCAAGAGCCAGGCCTAGGCTTGATACTAGGGCACAGTTTGAGGCCAGGTCCCATTGCTATGGCCTAGTCCTAGACCCATGGCCAATGCTGAGGTCCAGCCCAAGATTGGGTCCCATCACCATGGTCTAGGCCTGAAGCTGGGGACCAATCTGAGGCTGGATCATATCATCAAGGCCCAGGCTTAAAACCAGACCTGATGCCAGATCTCATAGCTGAGGACTGGAGCAAGGCCCAAACCTAACATTATGAACATAAGAACATAAGAAATTGCCATGCTGGGTCAGACCAAGGGTCCATCAAGCCCAGCATCCTGTTTCCAACAGAGGCCAAAACCAGGCCACAAGAACCTGGCAATTACCAAACACTAAGAAGAACCCCTGCTACTGATGAAATTAATAGCAGTGGCTAATTCCCTAAGTATAATTGATTAATAGTCATTAATGGACTTCTCCTCCAAGAACTTATCCAAACCTTTTTTGAACCCAGCTACACTAACTGCACTAACCACATCCTCTGGCAACAAATTCCAGAGCTTTATTGTGCTTTGAGTGAAAAAGAATTTTCTCCGATTAGTCTTAAATGTGCTACTTGCCAACTTCATGGAATGCCCCCTAGTCCTTCTATTATTCAAAAGTGTAAATAACCGAGTCACATCTACTCGTTCAAGACCTCTCATGATCTTAAAGCCCTCTATCATATACCCCCTCAGCCGTCTCTTCTCCAAGCTGAACAGTCCTAACTTCTTCAGCCTTTCCTCATAGGGGAGCTGTTCCATCCCCTTTATCATTTTGGTTGCCCTTCTCTGTACCTTCTCATTCACAACTATATCTTTTTTGAGATGCGGCGACCAGAATTGTACACAGTATTCAAGGTATGGTCTCACCATGGAGCGATATAGAGGCATTATGACATTTTCCGTTCTATTAACCATTCCCTTCCTAATAATTCCTAACATTCTGTTTGCTTTTTTACTGCTGCAGCACACTGAGCTGACAATATTAAAGTATTATCCACCATGATGCCTAGATCTTTTTCCTGGGTGGTAGCTCCTAATATGGAACTTAACATCATGTAACTATAGCATGGGTTATTTTTCCCTATATGCAACACCTTGCACTTGTCCACATTAAATTTCATCTGCCATTTGGATGCCCAATCCTCCAGTCTTGCAAGGTCCTCCTGTAATGTATCACAGTCTGCTTGTGATTTAACTACTCTGAATAATTTTGTATCATCCGGAAATTTGATAACCTCACTCGTCACCAAAGCTGGATCTCATCAGAGGCCCAGGCCCAATGCAAGAAACTGGACTGGGACTAGATCCTGTTGCAAAGGCCCAAGTCTAAGCCTTGACCCAACGCCAAGTCCCATCGCCAAGTCCTAGGCTTGATGCTGGAGCCTGGCCAGAAGACCAGAGCCCATCACTCAGGCCCAGGCCTAATGCTGGAGCCCAGCTCACTGACTTCAACATAAAACAAAAAAACGGAATTGAATAAACAAATTAAAAAATTTTTTTTTCATTTGAAACAAATATAACAAGTGACTGTGACCTATAAAACAAATGAACAAACCAAAACAAATTGTTTGGTTTTGCATTTCCCTAGAAAATATTAACTCTAATAATCAAATGTATGCTAGGTGAGAACACCTTGTATTTGATGTACCTGCATGCTGAAGGGTTGGTCTCTATATCAGGTCTTCCCATATCTGTCCTGGGGACCTCACAGCCAGTTGGGTTCTGGGGTACCCATCATGGTTATGCAAGCCATACATCTGCAGATATTAGAAACCTGATATATGCAAATTTATATTCCACATATTAATTGGGGATATCCTGAAAAATCCAGCTGGCCATGGGGGTCACGAAAACAGGCTTGTGAAGTTCTGTTCCATGTATTCTGTGTCTGTACATGTGACATGTCTACGCCTTGGTTTTTTAACACATCTGTGCTATTCTACTGTCTGTCTTTCCTTACTCTGGGTGACTATACATCAGGAAAAATCAGGTAAAGAAATTTGGAAGATTTTTTTTTTTAGGACAGTATCTGTTGAAAATTCCTGGGCTACAAAGTGGTGGTAGCTGTCAGAGGCAGAATAACCCCTGCTTGCCTTAGGTCAAACATAATAAATTGTGCCTAACAGCCAAGACCAGAAAGCATTCAGTGACAGAACAAATGCATTAAAAAGAATTGACATCATTCATCTTGTATTCACATATTTTTAAACATGTTGCCATATGTTTGTGACATAAAAGAATATATAATGATTGTAATGTAAGGTTTCTTACAACAATTTATTCACCTCCCCTTATTCATGATCAGCAGGAATAAGATTGTTATTGAATGGGTTATTTTGTTTCTCATATGTTCATATATACCTACATCTAGATAGATAAAATCAGTAGATTATCTTATATTATCTTTCATCCTTTGTTTTTGTTTGTATACTTGTTTTAATTATTTGGCTTTTTCAGTTTGGGAACAAAACACACTAAATTAAAACATTAAATTAACACTAAGCTCACTCGAAAGATATCAGATTGACCTATATTTTTTCATTCTTTTATTAGCTCCAATTTAAATTATAACTGTGTTTAAATTCTTGTAATATAAAAATATTTTCCCCCCAAAGCATAAAAATATCTCTAGCAAATTAGTGTGGCCAGAAATATATTCTATTTCATAACTATGGATTTATTTTTGTTTTATTCTCTTTTTCCTGGCTACTACAGTCTTCCAAAGATATTTTCCTCCTTGCTGGGTGGAACAATGAGCATGCTTCCCATTATTTCCAATGTGTGGTTTTTTTTTCACAAGGTCGATTTAAAAAGGGACAATGCCCCACTATATTTTCTGTCTGATTATCAGATGATGGCAGACAATAGATTGATAAGAGTCACTCAAGAGGATGCAGGCTCTTGTGCAGGACGGCTTACTACAATTATCAAACACTACTAAACTATTATTGATCCTGTTCACATTTGGTGATAACAGAACATTTTCCACTTATTTAAAGTGCTGTTAGCTAGAAGCTCCCATCAGCGGAAAGCAATAGACAAATTTCTTCAGACATGGTTCAATACAATAATAACACATAGGAGAGGTGCAGAGTTCCTTAATCTCGGTGAAACAAATAACTGCAAGTCAAAAACATACCATCTAAATGCTACTAAATGACTCTTTACTATAAAAGAGGTAACCCAAAAGGTCATTTTAATATGTAACCTTAAGTATTACAGATAGAGTCATGGTCACACTACAGAAAACGTTCTCCTCCACCCCCCACTATTTGCTTCCAATAGTATGAACACAACATATTGCATTGCCCGAATCAACCAAAAGTGCAGTTTTCAGTTCAATGACTTTCTAAAGTCATAATAGTTTTGAATGCACCGAGCTTGAAAGTTTTCTATCTACAAGAAGAAACATAAGAATGTAAGACTTGCTGTACTGGGTCAGACCAAAGGTCCATCAAGCCCAGTATCCTGTTTCCAACAGTGGCCAAACCAGGTCACACGTACCTGGCAGGACTCCAAGCTGCCTATCTCAAGAATAAGCAGTGGATTTCTGCAACTCTCTTAATAATGGTTGATGGACTTTTCTTACAGGAACTTGTCCAAACCTTTTTTAAACACAGCTATACTAATAGCTTTCACCACATCCTCTGATAATGAATTCCAATGCTAAATTATGTGTTGAGTAAAAACTATTTTCTCATTAGTTTAAAATGTATTGCCCAGTAACTTCATTGTGTGTCCTTTGGTCTTTGTACTTTTCAAAAGAGTAAACAACTGATTAACGTTTACTCGTTCCATTCCACTCATCATTTTATAGATCTCTATCATATCTCCCCTCAGTCGTCTCTTCTCCAAGCTGAAGAGTCCTAACCTATTTACCCTTTCTTCATAGGGGAATTTTTCCATCCCCTTTATCATCTTGGTTGCCCTTCTCTGTACCTTTTCTAATTCTGCTATATCTCTCTTGAGATGCGGTGACCAGAATTGAACATAATACTCAAGATGAGGTTGCACCATGGAGCAATACAGAGGCATTATGATATTCTCTGTTTTATTCTCCATTCCTTTCCTAATAATCCCTAGCATTCTATTTGTTTTCTTGGCTGCTGCTACACGCTGAGCAGAAGATTTCAACGTATTTTCAATGATGACACCGAGATCCTTTTCCTGAATAATGATTCCTAATATGGAACCTTGCATTGTGTAGCTATAATCTGGGTTACTCTTCCCTAAGTGCATCACTTTGCCCCTGTCCACGTTAAATTTCATTTGCCATTTGCATGCCCAGTCTCCCAGTTTTGCAAGGTCCTCTTGCAATTTCTCATAATTCTCTGGTGATTTAACAACTTTGAATAATTTTGTGTGATCGGAAAATGTGATCCCTTCACTTGTTGTTCCCATTAACATGGGCAAGGCAGGACTTTTGCATCATTTACTTTCCCCCTTTCCTCCCATAACACGCTATAACACAGAAAATTAGAGAGGGAGGGATAAACCGCTGCCTCTCTCCGCCGCACTGGCCAGCAGAACCTGAGATCAACAAGGGAAAACCCCGCCCTGCACTCAGATAACCAATAACCGTGCAGCATTTCAAAACCATTCACAAATGCTGAAATGGTTCCTGAGACACAGCATCCCTACCCCCACTCTCGCAACCACCAAAGGGTGAAGGACCAATGCCCCGTCAGCCACCATGTTAATGGCGGCAAGGGGGATGGAGACCCCCCCCCCAGCCTTTGAATTCCACATCATTTATATTAAAAAGCAATGGTCCTAGAACAGTCCACTATTCACCTTTCTCCATTGGGAAAATTTACCATTTAGCCCTACTCTCTGTTTTCTTTTAACTAGTTGGTAAACCACAATAGGACACTGCCACCTATCTCATGACTTTCTAATTTCCTAAGAAGTCTCTCATGAGGGACTCTGTCAAATGCATTCTGGAAATCCAGATACACTTTATTAACTGGCTCACCTTTATCCATGTTTATTAACACCCTTAAAAAAATGTAGCAAATTTGTGAGGGAAGACTTCCCTTGGCTAAATCCATGGAATGGTGGCCTTGAGAAAGGGCAGTGCACTTACAGAAGGAAAAAGGAACATGCTATCTATGCCAGACTATCCCCCTTCGGAGGCTACTGCAATGCATGTTTAACGTGTCTGTGTCAGACAGAGGAGTTGTGGATTTTTGTGTTGAAAGTCATCTAATGAAGAGAAGGGTTTTGTTTTGGTTTTTTTATTATTTATTTCTGTTGGATAAAACCATAAGCCCAACTCAGTGGAACATGGATTTTGAAAGATTTGAAAGACTTTGCAGTGGATTTACCCTTTGAGGTTAGAGAGAGAGAAGATTCTTCATTTTGAACTTCGGTTGAAAGGAAGTTTTTCCGCCCTTCATTTCCCCTTCTTGATCGGGAACTTGGTTTACACTCTCACCTCTCTCTCTCTCACCCAGGGAGAACCAGAGGAGAGGATTCCCGTTCAGTGTCCGGACGGAGGCTGAGAAGAATGAAGAAAGCAGTTGAAGAGGCACCCACTAGGCTCCTATACTACAAACAGGAAAAATAAGGAGTAGAGGCAGAGGAAAGGATAAGATCAGAGCATTTGTAACATTCATGCACTATTAATGAAGAACACTAAATTAGAGGGTAGCTGGTGGGGAGGGGGCGGGTATCCTTGTACAATTTCCTGGGAGTCAATAATTTAAAGAGGGTAATAGTTGGAATCCTAGTAACAGAGAAGAGGGGCCTCACAGTTTCTGGTTTAAGTATTTATTTCTGGTGTGGGTGTTTACCGAGAGAATGTATTGTGTATAAATAATTCCTTTGGAACAAGTGCTTTAAATAAAGACTTTATGCAAGACCACCATTACATCCCTCTGTGGTTTTTTAAGACTTGGTGGAGGCCTGGAATACCCTTCCGGAAGAGGTGGTGAAGACAAAAACAGTGAAAGATTTCAAAAGGGCGTGGGATAAACACCGTGGATCCCTAAGGACTAAATGATGGAAATGAAGAAGGAAGGCAATGGGGGTAACTTGCTGTGTGGCGGTTACTACCCTTAACCAAAAAGCATTCATACTATTGATACAACTTCAGTATTGCTCTCTGCTCCAATATTACTCTTTGCTTTAATGATGGGGGGGGGGGGGGTGAGGGAATCATACTTAGTCACCAACCAACAAGGACACTTAATTTTAAGGTCTGGGAAAACAAAGAAGAATGGGGATAATTTGCTGATGAGGCTGCTACTACCCTTTTTTTTATTTTATTTTATTTTTATACAATTTCAAAAACTATTACAAGGAATACCTTGATTTGAAAAAAGAGATTTTACAGAAAATAAAATAACAGGTAATCTTTACAGTTGAAAATACGCATCCAACCCCTTATTTTTATAAAGGTAATAGGGAGGGAGCAAGGGAAAGAAGGAGTGGTATCATAATCAATGAATGCACAAAAAAAAGAAAAGAATTGAGAGTCAATAGTTACATCAATTTTGCCGATTCGATTACAATTACGATGGAGAGTTTAACAATGCATGCAATTGGGAAGGCTCAAGAAATATATAATTAGCATTATTGTATTTGACAAAACATTTGCATGGATAACACAATAAGAAAAAGCCCTCCTTAGATTGAACTTCAGATCGCATTTGCAGAAATGTTTTCCTCCGAATTTGGGTAGCCCTAGATTAAATCAGGGTATACCCAAATTTTCTGACCATATAATAATTTGGAACAAGTACGAAAAAATACACGAAGGACATTTTCTCTGTCCATAGGAAAAGCAAATTTAACAAGAAAAGTTCCTCTCTGATTTCAAACTCTTGAGAGTTCTGGAGAAAATCTGGTAAATCCTGCGGAATCTCAGAAGGCAAATTATCTTGCGTTTCATCTGTCTGTGGTTTTGGCAGTAGATAAGCCTGGCATAGCTGCTTCTGGAATTTTAAGAATCTGAGAGAGGTAATTCCTAAAAAGTTCCACTGGGGTATATTCTTTTATTATGGGGAAATTAATAATCCTCAAGTTTAGAAAACGCAAAGAGTTTTCAATGTTCTCAAGCTTCTTTGAACAAATTAAATCAGATAGTACTAGTTGTTGCTGTACTTTTTTAACATTAACCACTCTAGATTCTAAATCAGCATTTTTAACTTCTTGAGCTGATAATTTAAGTGAATTCTGCTTTAAAGTATTATTTGTTTCCAAAACCACCGAAGTAAGAGAAGAGATGGAAGTCTTCAAATTAACCAAAGCATGCCATAACACTTCTAAGGTAATCTCCGCTGGCCTAACCAATCTTGAGCTACTAACCCATGCAACTGTAGCGTCTCCATCGATTCGAGATGGGAGTCTGTCAAGTTCAGGAGCCGGTATATACTCCATATCGACAGTAACGGGGATGAACTCACAATGGCCCATAGAACCTAGGGCCCCTTCGTGCACCAAGGCTGCCATCTCAGATGCAGATGCAGCCTCTGTTCTTCCTGCAACTTCCCATTACTCACACGAAAACATCGGGTTCCCATGAACATCACCCAAAGATATTTTGGTAACTGAAGTTCCCAACTGGAGGTGAGGGTGTTTCCGGTGCTCCCAGGCTAAGAGAGATTTCATCGGCCTGTAGGAAGGGACTCCACCCGTCATCCCTCTCTCTGCTGCAGCCATTGCTCCAGGATCTTGAACTGGTGTCGTGCCAAAAAACTCCAGAATTTTAGATTGAGTTGAGTCAGAAAGGGGAGAACTAAGTGCAATCTCCCTTAACCTGGCTTTTCGTTTGGAATGTGGCATCTACTTGCTGAATAAAACAGCAGAGGAAATTCTCCTCAGAACTTCTTGGCATCTGTCTCAATAGGCAGCCATCTTGCCCCCTCCTCCCGCAGGGCACTAGTATATTTTCGGCTGTTACTACCCTTAACCAAAAAGCCTAATACTTTTGATGCTACCACAAGCTTGCTGGGCAGACTGGATGGACCATTTGGTCCTTTTCTGCCAT